>NC_053162.1:28436866-28499366 GCF_016835505.1 Polypterus senegalus | reverse complement strand
TTGTTGTCTCTTTGCTGGAAACAAGGTAATGGAGACAAACTGATTTGCTAGCTCAGTTTATAGCCAGTATTAAACAATTTCAAGGGTGTTTTGGAAATGCTGTGTGTGCTTTATGTGCTTGGAGTGACTCATTAAAGCTATTGATATATTGGTTCAGAGTGGGTTACAAAATCCACAACAATGAGTTTACAGAGGTCATAATTTATTTAGCCTAGGTGGGAAATTAGTTATTATAAATTAAATAAAACTACATGAATGAATTGGCTGTACAGTACTACTGTTGTTTCCATACTTATAGAACTGAATAACTGAACAAAGCCTCATTTGTCTAAAACTGATTATTTAGTAATGTAGCTCAGTGCATAATTATTCACTCTGAATCGGATTAACTTAAACAGAAACAGGTGTAGAATGAGTCAAACCAGACTAAAACTTCAGGACTTGGCAGAAGTGGCAGTTTAACCTTCAAATTATTATTTCTTACACCATGACATTAGTGAGCATAGGGTAAGACACAAGGTGATCATCCTCCATCTCAAGCAAAAATTTTGTGGCAGACAGTAATTTCAAGAAGTGTTTGAGAACGAGTAAGGTTGAAGACCAGAAATGCAGTGTGCAACCACCGAAAAATTGAAGGCAGTAGAAGACGCATGCATAAAACTGATGTACCTACGAAATGGAAAGAAATTCAGCACTGCTCTTAGCTCTGAAATTACAAGAACCTTCAGGATACCCCCGTAGAGTCTAGCCTACACATACAATCACAAGAACTGGAGCAATGTACTATAACAGCAAGTCCTTTGGACTGATGAGTCAAAATTTTGAATATTAAGCAGTTTGTCCATATATGAGCTGTTGAGAACTACATGGATGAGTGTCTGCATCCAACAGTGAAGCTTGACTGAGGTTCCATGTAGGCTTAGTGCTGCTTTTAATGTAAATGGAGTTGGAGTAGAATAAACAAAATCCACAATGGTGTGAAGTACAACCTGGTTCTCATTCATCATGCAAAATCAATAGGGACAGCTATGATCAGTCCCAAGTTCATTATGTCATTAAGATAATGACCCCAAATGCTGATGTAAGGTAATAAAAACAAGACGTTTTGCAACAAAGGGTATGGCCGCTACATAGCCTTGATTTGAACAGCATTGATCCTGTCTGAGGTTAACTGTAATTACGTGCAAGTGAGACTGTCAAAGTTTGCAGAAGAACTAAGACAAGTTTTTCAAGATGCTTGGCACAAATGACAAGCCGATCATCTTACATAATTGTTTGACAAACAGTGGAGCTGGGTAGATAATTGATACATTTGTTAATGGCAAAGAGTGCTCACACCAGGTATTGCTTTTAGCTTTTTACTGTTTGATATTTAGAAAGTTTTCATTTTGTTGTTTTTGAAAGCTTGTTTGCTTTAAAAAAAAATTATTACACATGTATAAGGTCTTTGTAAATTACTGTTCATGTTCAAGAGCAGTGCTTCACTAACTGTATTCTAGAATTCCACTGTGGTTACAGATATTATTTCTGGACAGTTTATTAACCAGTTCTTTTTGCCTCTCCAAAGAATGAGAATCAGATATGTGAGGATAGCTAGCATTAATAATTAATACAGCATTAAAATTACCTTTATATTTAAAAAAAAATCTTGGAAAATTGTTTCTATAATTCAGCAGAAATCCTGATCCTGGAGATCCTCCTCTCCTCACATCCTGGAGGATTTCAGATTTTTCTTTCAGTCTCTTATTTAGTAGTCAGTTATTGTAGCTCATGGAAATCCTGTTCTTACCCTACTTTTAATTAGTTTTTTATTTAAGATTCACAACCTTTATTTTTCCTTAACCAGTAGCTAAACATGAGGTACAGAACAAGCCAGAGGATAATTCAGGGGTTTCAAGCTGCTTTCCTGTTAGACCACTATTTTTTATCTAACCATTTTCTTAGTTAAAAGCCATTGCTTACTTTTAATGTAACACATGTAATTCAGTGATACCTTTTTGTTCGTTTTCTTCCACACTAGATGTTACTAAAGTTGTTCATTTTATTTTTTCTTACAGAACCAGAACAGATCAGTATTTCTCAGACGTTTATTAAGTTAAATATTACACAGTGGACACACAGGTGTAAATGGGTTTAAATTAGCTGAACATCTGTTGTTTATATTCTGGTTAAGTTGAAGTAAACAAGGGTTCTGAAACATGTCAATTAAAATTAATGCAAAAGAACTATGTTCTGTTAGCTGCAGTAATTGATTACTAATTAGCAACTAAAAAAACATAGCCACAGCAGTCCTTTATGATTGAAGTTTGTCACTACTTTAATTTTTTTTATTTGCTTTTCTTTACAAAAATTAATAAATAGATAGATAGATAATGGGCACCAATGCAAATAATAGCCTTTATTGAGTTGTGAGGTCATATCTAACCTTTTCTGTGAACTCATTAACACTTTGCTGTATTAGTTAACAACATGAAAGAAATATGGTAAACATCTTGACAAATAAACTTAGAAAAAAAAAAATCAATTTCAGAGAATACAAAAAAAAAAACTCCACTAAATTCCATCAGAAAGTGTATCAAACTCCGATCATGTATTTTTGTATTCCTCAAGTATATTTAAACCATTTTTCATTAATTTCTTTGAATCAGTGTGACACTTTTTCTGTATGCCGCAATATTGTCACTGTTTGTTCTTCTCATCCATGGTGAAGAAGGTTTGGTTTACATTTTTCAACCTCAGTCTTTAATTAGCCTTAACAGGCTTCTGTTTAAAAATATTCTTTGCCAAAATTTCTCTCTCCTGTCTTTGAAGCCTGTATTCTAACTTTGCACCTGCACTAAAAATATTAACTTACACTCACTCCTATGTCTTGTGTAACCCATGCCTAAACTACTGTCCTGATAACTGTTCCTCCCCTTCTTTTGGATTCTTCAATAAATAAACATATATATATATATATATATATATATATATATATATATATATATATATTTAAACTTTGATTCAAAGCATGTTGATTCCCTGCAAATTAAAAGTGAGTAGTAATTGCACACCACTTAGATGCAGTCCTGCTTTTTCATTAGGATTTTCTGTCTGTCTAATACTCATCACTGAATTCGCTTCCCTTAATTTTCTATTATGTTTTCTTTTGTCTACTGTATGTTTTGTCATTTTACTTAAAAAACCCGTTATAAACTATTAAATGTTGTTTGGCTTTTTTCTTCATGTTTTATTTATCTTTTGTTCTTTGGGGAGTACATTTTACTTGTTATTGTCAGGTATATGAAAGCCCAAGTAATTTTACTATAGTTGGATTATTGGAGTTAAGGTAGCAATATGCAAATGAATAGAATTAGCATTGCTATGTATTCTTGTATTAGTATTACTTTGAAATAAATTATAAATCAATTTAAAAACTGTGACTTAAATGTTTGAACTTGAGTTTTTTTTTTACTAAACTTGCACTCCGGGAGTTTTCACCCAGAAATAAAAGAAAGTCTTAATAAATTTAATGTCATTATGCAAGGAAGACAGTATGTTTTAGATATTCCTTCTTTGTGCAAATATGTGAATATTCATGTAGCTGACTAAAGTATTAAATGTGAAATAACTGAAATATAACCGTATGGTTCCAATTTTACATTCTTAGAATTTCTGCAAGATAGTATAGTAAGGCAATTTATGTCCCTTTTCCTTTTTAAAGTAAATAAAAAGCAATTTGGGTCAACTAAAATGTACATTAAAAATATTTCTGTAAACATTTTTATATTGTAACATATTGATGTATTCAGTCTGTATTTGCTTATCTCCATTTAGAATGTACAAGATACTTTTACAATGTTGAAAATAGCCAAGTCTGTCTACTAGGGCTGAGATGATGGTTGATGACTTTGTCCATATTCAAATGACAGGCTGCATCATTGATGTAAGAAAAAGTTGTAGATGGGCTCCAGACATTTGCAGATATTTCCTCAAAGCCCCATACTATATCTGGCTTTTTTTTTTTTTTAATAAATCTTGCGCACCTCACAAGAAAAATTTCAGTCACTCATAAGGCACTTAATTTGTTTGTTTTGTTCTGAATCAGGATTATTCTTTATTTCATTTCCAGTTAGTTCATTTGTGTTTCACACTACAAACTTGAAAGCAAACTAAACATATCTTTAAACACTCCTTGGCCATGTCATGAATTTCTTTCATTGGGTAGAAACTTTTTTCCCCCCCATAGAACAAAACATATTGTCGACAACAATTGCGTTTGCCCACTGTAGCATTTTACCTAATTGTTTGGTTTATTTGCTAAACTTGGCTTTGTGAGCAAAACAAAAGTATTGAACAAGTGGAAGACTACTTGAAAATTATGTGGTGCTACCCTTAGTACATAAAGGACACGCTTGAAATAGGCAAATGTACAAAAGAAAGCCATCTCTGCTCATGGCATGCTCTCAAGTTTTATGACCGTAGTGATTAATGTTGCATATTTACTTTCCAGGAGCAACCATATAAATGTAACATCAATTTAGTTTATCTCAAGTCGCATGCCTGTCTTAATTCTTGTATATATTTGTTAATAATTTTCCTTTTAGGATGTTCAACATTTACTAGATATATCAAAGTTAGTGTGTGTGTGCATTGAGTGTACACCCCACTTCACCTGCGTGTGAAACCTCCATATTTTTTTTTTTGATCTACCCAGGCACAAGTGAATATACTGCTGTTGCCTGATCACAGCTGTGTGAGAAGCAATAAGCCAGAAACAGGTGGTTGGGCATCTCTGATTGATGACTAATTGTACAAGTTGTTTTAGGCAAATCGTGTTACATTGGTATCTATGTGTGTATTTATTTGTACCTTTTTAGTGTTATTAATGCATCATGTTGACCATCAATGCATTTTACAGATTGTGATTCCTAATTACTGGTAGCAGATGCTTAGCATAGCTACTACAGCATGCATGCTTGGGAATTGTGATTGTTGTCAGAATAGAGAGATGATGGTTCAAAAAAGCATGAGTATGTGTCAAAAAGATGTTAAAACTGAAAATGAGCTGAATATCACAGCAGTTTAATTTTTTAATTCACTCCTTTCAGGCAGTTAAAGAAAAAATGAAAAATTGGATTAAGACTAGAATCTCATTGGTTAAATATAAATTCAATAACCAAACGGTTTTAAGTGCAATCTAAGCATATGAACAAGGAGCTCACGTAGATGATCCTAGTATGGTATTGTAGATAGTGTAAACCACAAAATTTAAGAGACAACACTGAGAAAGGATAAAAGAGCAACTTTATTAAAGACTTGATCAATGGATATAAGAAATATGGAGGGAATCAAATAAAATAGCCATCAAAAATGTTGCGTTTGAGGTGATGATGAAGTCTTATGCAGAGTTTTGGCCTAAAGGGCTAACAACAGGGGGACACAAGGAAATTTCTTATTCAAAATTGTCCTGATCTCAGGCCTCTTGATCAGTTTTTGTAACTGTAAGAAAAATTACACTTTGACAAAGACAGTGGTCTGAAAGTCCTGTGGAATACCACATGACATATGTTATGCAATAGAAAAGGAAGGAAGGAAGGAACTTGAATGCTGGTGTGAATCAAGTGGCCATAAACAGAGACATCCACTGAATAGTGAGTTCATAGCATCAAAGTAATTTGATTAAAAAATAAGTAATATGGCTTCATATATTATTTGTATAAATAGATATTCTAAGTGTGCAATGAGGGTTTAATCAGTTTTTTTTATGTATTCATGTATTTTTTTTATTTAAAAAATCTATTTGCAAAGTGTCTTCACAAGGGTCTGTGTACACATCTGAATTATGTGCTTGAAACAATATGCATTCATTTAGCCAGCAGCTCAGGCGTAATATGAGAAAACTGGATTAATTAAATGTAAATAATTTGTATCCTAGTCTTCTGTACCTTTTTTAAAATGATGACCATCAAGCTGCTTTTTTATTATTTGAATTAGGATTCAAAAATGATATTTACATTAGTTACAGAGGTAAACGCCTGGATAATTTTTTGTGCCATAGGACCTGTAATAACAGTCTTCAATCGACAAGTGAAATTTCACAAAAGTAGTCTTAAATTTTGGACAATTGTGTAAAAAAAGAATGAAGACATTTGTGACACTTGAAATTTAAATTAAGTCGACTTCTCCTTTTGAATATCAAACTTCAGTAAGTGTTACTAGCCAGCTAATGAGCTGTGTTTTCCTTTATCAGGGAAAAACTTGCTTATGGTGTCTAATGTGTGATATAAAAAGAGTGATGCAGTTTCTGTTTGCTATTCGTTTACATGGGATGCTTCTGAAGAAAACCATCTGTTTTCTGTGGAGACACATCACTTTTTATATGCATGACTTCAGATATGGCAATGTTATGGTTAACTTTCAAGCAAAGAAGATTGTAAAGAAAATTTTAAGAACTTGGAACAAATGTCTACATTAACGTTTCAGTTGTATGTAGTTTGCTGTTTTTCAAATACATTATTAGTAGAAGAGACAGAATAATTTATAGGTCAACTAAACGTATTGTTTATTACACAGGCCTTTACTGAGGAAGGTGTCTCCTTTAAGGTCAGTTTCAGATTTAATTTTGTTTTTTGTATTTGTGAGTCTGGTGCTTGTGAAGTGTTTTTGTGCAAAGCTTCATATTTTTAAGCAGTTAAATTTTATATTGTAAATTGTGTTTAGAATGTGCTTTTTTTTGTTGGTTATTTTTAGGAAATTTAATATACAGTGCCCTGCAGACAATGTGTAGGCACATGTCTAGGTAGTTATTTTTGACAGAGTTTTAAATAGTATTTGTAAATATCTTCTAGTTTCAAATGAAATGAATAAAAATAATGTAACCTTTGCAATATATTACTGTTAATGAATTTATTTCTAATAGAAGAATCTTATTTTGTTTTACATAATTGTTCAGATTATAGGGAACGGCAGTGAGCAACAGCTGCAAAAGGAGCTGGAAGATGTACTGATGGATCCCTCTGTGTCTGACCAGGCAGGTGATGAAGAGCATAGGCAAGAAAAACATGTGTCCGAAGAAAAAAATGAAATTTCTACACTAGTAATTGCCTCCTCCTCTTCTAGCCATATTCTTAGTGGACATGGTGACCAAGGGATGTGGGATTCAAAAAATGTATCCTTCCCTGGAGACTTGACAGAACTCTCTCCGGGTTCACTTTCAGCCTTTCCAAAAATAGAGATGGTACTCCCTGTTAAATCATCTCATGATGGTAAGTAGATAACATCTGTTCACTATTAAAAAAAAAAGAAAAACTTAAAATATAAGTACATTTTTCTTGAGCTTCTATAAAGTTTTAATTTCCCTTTGGGGGCAAATAAAGCATATCTAATCTAAACTGAACATGCTCAATTCAGTAGGATTTTTTGTGTGATAAACTAATATTATTCTTATTACATAATCTCTGTATTTCATTACCAAAAATATATTTGAGTGGCCGTAATTGAAATTGGTGTTATAATTTCAAGTTCAAAACTAATATGCTGTAAACTATACGGTGGCATATTTTTTGATGCCTGAAGCGTGTTTTAATGTGCATATTTTTAAATGCCACAAGAACTGTTACATTGGAACCAAGTTGATACCAACATTCCAAAAATGTAACAGTACTAACTCTTTTATAGTATTGCTGGTACCAAGTGAAAGTTGATACTTCACTCATGCGTGACTACAGGTGGGAAAATTACTTCAGAAAGCACAGTGATAAGTTAGTAAAAATTACATTTAAAATGGCTCACAGTGATTAGGATACAATGTTTCAACACATGTTGAAAAGAAAAAATGCAAAAGTCGCTCCTGGAAATACCTTGTGTTCAAGGCAGGAGAATTTCAGTACAAGATTGCAAGAATTGTTCTTAATATAAAAAAGACAAAACACATACGTGCACACACACACACACACACTTACAGGTGCATCTCAATAAATTACAATACCCATTAAAAGTTCATTTATTTCAGTAACTCAATTCAAAAAGTGAAACTCGTATATAGATTCATTACACACAGTGATATATTTCAAGCGTTTATTTCTTTTCATTTTGTTGATTAAGGCTCACAGATAGTGAAAACTCAAAAATCACTATCTCAGAAATTGGAATATTACATAAGACCAGTAAAAAAAATGTTAGCCTACTAAAAAGTGTCCATGTAAGCACTCAGTACTTGGTCAGGGCTCCTTTTGCATGAATTACTGCATCAATGCTGCATGGCAATGGAGGCAATCAACCTGTGGCTGAGGTGTTATGGAAGCCCAGGATGCTTTGTTGGTGGCTTTCAGCTTATCTGCATTGTTGGGTCTAGTGACTCTCATCTTCCTCTTGACAATACCTTATAGATTCTCTATGGGGTTTAGGTCAGGCGAGTTTGCTGGCCAATCAAGCACAGTGATACCATGGTCATTAAACCAGGTATTGGTACTTTTGGCAGTGTGGGCAGGTACCAAGTCCTGCTGGAAAATGAAATCAGCATCTCCATAAAGCTTGTCAGCAGAGGGAAGCGTGAAGTGCTCTAAAATTTCCTAGTAGGTGGCTGTGCTGACTTTGGACTTGATAAAACACAGTGGACCAAGACCAGCAGATGACATGGCTCCCCAAATCATCACTGACTTTGGAAACTTCACACTGGTCCTCTAGCAACTTGGATTCTGTGCCTTTTCACTCTTCCTCCAGACTCTGGGACCTTGATTTCCAAATGAGATGCAAAATTTACTTTCATCTGAAAAGAAGGCTTTGGTCCACCGAGCAACAGTCCAGTCCATTTTCTTCTCAGCACAGGTAAGACGCTTCTGACGTCTCTAGTTCAGGAGTGGTTTGATACAAGGAATGTGACAGTTGTAGCCCATGTCCTGGATGCGTCTGTGTGTGGTGGCTCTTGAAGCACTGACTCCAGCCGCAGTCCACTGCTTGTGAATCTCCCCCAGATTCTTTAGTGGGCTGTTCTTCCGAGTCCCCTCAAGGCTATGGTTATCCCTGTTGCTTGTGCACCTTTTTCTGCCACATTTTTCCTTCCTCTAAACTTTCCATTAATATGCTTGGATGTAGCACTCTATATGGCTTACCGTCCTTGTGAAGGGTTTCAGTGACTACCTTCTGGACAACTGTCAAGTCAGTAGTCTTTCCCCATGATTGTGTGGCCTACTGAACCAGACTGAGAGACTATTTAAAAGCTCAGGACACAAATGTAGGTGTTTGGGTTAATTAGCTGAGTGGAGTGTGACACCATGAGTCTTCAATATTGAACCTTTTCACAATATTCTAATTTTCTGAGATACTGAATTTTGAGTTTTAGTTTTAGCTATAACCATAATCAGCAAAATGAAAGGAAATAAACGCTTGAAATATATCACAGTATGTAATGAATCTATATAATCTATGAGTTTCACTTTTTGAATTATTGAAATAAATTCACTTTTCTATGATATTCTAATGTATTGAGATGTACCTGTACTTCTGATATTGCCACTTTATCCCATTTCGGGGTTAGTTCAGAAATACTGTAATCTAAACAAGTTTGTCTCTCTTCTTTGAACTAACCTTTTGTCTTATTTTTTTGCAATTCAAAGTACATACTTGATTGTGAACTTTATTGTGCTCTTTACATTTCACCTGTATGATGTTGGCATTTAAGAGTAACGTAAGGCAGTAAATAACCATACTTCACAAAACTTTCTTACTATAATGGGTCACTTCTACTGTAGTACTGAGTATTTGCCCCGAAAACTAGTTTTTGAATAAATACCTAGAAACATTCAATGTCAACAATTTTCAAAAATATAGGAAATATAAATGGACCAAATGGTTTTTCATGCCTCTCTGTTTGCAGTCAGCCAACACTTGTAACATTTATACTAACTTTAATACCAACTCATTTATCTAATAAATAATTGGTGAAAGCATTTTACATAAGATTTATTTGAATTCTGTTAACAGACTTGTAAGCAGTATTTTCTGTTTTTTTGTTGTTTTTTTTAAGAGGACTCTTGTGAATCAAATCCCACAACACCAGTGCTTGACGAAGACAGTGTTTTATTCAGTAAACTAACTTATCTTGGCTGTGCCTCAGTTAATGCACCTCGGAGTGAAGTTGAAGCTCTTAGAATGATATCTATCTTGCGAAGCCAATGTCAGGTGCCTTTAGATGTGACTCTTTCAGTGCCTAATGTTTCAGAGGGAACTGTAAGGTGAGTTAGCAATTCATTTTTATTTTTTACAGCTTTGAAACTGAACAAAGTATCAATGGATATTTGGTAATATATACCCAACAGTTGTCTTAAAAATGGCAGCCTCATCAAACCTTCAGCAGTACACTGCTGTTAGTTAAAATTGCAGCACTGGGAAAAATGTTTCATATTGGTCCAAAAATTTAAGAATAGACAAATCATGGTAGATTGTGAAAATGATTAAAAGCACAGCGCATGTGCAAATTATGTGTGCGAGATAGGCCTCCGGGACTTTCCCACAGTGGGTATAAAAGGCAACTGCAAAGGAAGCTTCACTGAGTGACTTCTGGCAGTTTGTGTGCTCTTAGGGACCAAACATACCTCAATTAAGAGGGCAACAGCCATACGTGCAGCTGTTGGACTTTTAACAAAAGAGAATTGTAGGAAGGTGGATTATCAGTACTTGTGTTAAATAGAATGTGCGCACAGTGATGAGAGTATGGCGTCAGTGGGTAGAAGGGGGTCAAACCCACCAAAGGGAGGAATTTGAAGCACCCTGATGGATAAATGAATTGGAAGATAGACATTTTATGTGCACAGTAGTACATTACCTCATCATAGACCCTAGCTTAGGCTGGGGTCTGTCACATGTCAGTAAGTGTCAGCATGCAGTTAATTGCTTTTGCAGTTGCAGGGCCTTCTTGCTGATTGCCTATTGTTTCAGATACCCTTGACCCTCAATGACAAGCTTCTGTGACTGCTGAGGAGCCAAGGCCACTGTCAGTGGCATGATGACTGGCATCAAAATGTGTTTTTGGATGAG
The DNA here is from genome assembly GCF_016835505.1 of Polypterus senegalus. Taxonomy (NCBI): domain Eukaryota; kingdom Metazoa; phylum Chordata; class Cladistia; order Polypteriformes; family Polypteridae; genus Polypterus; species Polypterus senegalus. Next base: position 28,488,350 of record NC_053162.1, on the reverse strand, counting down.
TCCTGGTTCAGTTTACAGTACCATGATGAATGGATTCATGTATAGAGGCACCACAACTTCAGATGCATACAGCAGCGGCAAAAACATAAAAAAACAAGGATACAGACTCACAGGACAAATAATACAATCATCTGCTAAACTAAAATATATATTGAGTACATTAAGAGGAAGCACTAAATTGCCAGACTGCAGTGGGCAGAATATGTCTGTGGCTAAAAGTGCTCGAAAGAGAGCATCCAGGAGGTGAATTTTTATGATGGCATCCAATTGCTACTATCTTCTTTTCCACAGCAGCTTCCGGTGCGTCCAGGGTTCGGTCTGTGATGCAGCAGGCTTTCCTTATAAATTTGGGTAACATTGTTTACCTAGGAGACTGCAGTGTACAACAACACAGTGCCTATTGTGGACTGATAGAATGTTTCCAGCAGCTTGCTACATGCATGAAAAGACTTGATTCCCCTTAGGAAGTACCGTCTGCTCTGGGCCTTCTTTTACAGTGCCACTGTGTTGTCAGACCAGTCCAGTTTCTTGTTTATGTGAACCTCCAGGAACTTCCACATCCTCCCCCTAAACGCGCAGCTCACCATCAGATGATCCGACCGCTTCTCCTTGCGTGCGTTCAGCCACCCTAACACCATATTCACACAATGCTAGCGGCAGAGACGTGAAGTGGCAAAAAGACAGCTGCTGTACAGGCTTTGAAATGATTGGGCAGCTCGACAAGGAGAACAAGCAGCTCGCAAGCAGCAACAAGCCAGCAAATGAACCGACCTCTTCTCCTTAGCATCTGTTCAGACCCACAACCAATCCAGCCCCGCCCGTTCACAATGCGAATGGCAGAGACACAAAGTGGCAAAAGGACAGCTGCTGTTACAGGCTTTTAAATGATCGACGGGCAGCATGACAGCAGCAGAAAGACTGCAGTTTATCCGAAGGCATCTCCTTAGCATGCGTTCAGCCGCCCCCCTTCACAACGCGAGCAGTGTTTTATGTCGTGCGAGAAAGAGATTTAACAATGTCACGCAAGACACAGCAGTGAGAAATCATTTAAAATAGGTCCACGGACACCTAACCTAGCAGTTGTTGGATTGCTTTTGGCAGAAGTGCTTCATGTGCTCCCAGCTCTTAAAACAATGACATGCGACAAGCAAAATACGCAGCTCGCCAGCAGCAGATAATCAGACCACTTTTCCTTAGCGTGAGTTCAGCCACCACACCCAGACCAAACCCCCCACAATGCGAGCAGCAGGAACACGAAATGGCAAAAGGACAGCTGCTGTACTGGCTTTGAAATGATTGGGCAGCGAGACAAGCAAAACAGACAGCTCACCAGCAGCAGAAAGACAGCAGATAATCTGGCGGCATCTCCTTAGCGTGTGTTCAGCAGCACCCCCTTCACAATGTGAGCAGCGTTATATGTCCTGCGAGAAAGAGATTTAACTATGTATTGTTTTTACAAAAGTTTTAAAGAAAAAGTGAAAGTAATGCATATGTAACAATTCCCATGAAAATAACAATCTCTTTAAATTGTATATCCGGTAAACCAAACACGGGGGTGGGTGAGTGAAGCGAGCAGGGGGCAGAGCTCCCTAATAATTAATAGGTTGATTTAATATGAATTCCTCACTCAAAGAAAAATACATTTGCTAGTGTTTTTATTCATTGAGTTGAACACTGATAAATGCTTGATAAATAAAAAAAATACTTTTGTTTTTTTTTTTCTAGTAAAATAAATCCTATTGTGTTATGCTAGGTGGGCTAGGACTTCCAAAACAAATTATCATCCTAACAGTGCAATATAAACCAACACAGTAGATTGTTCATTGTCCAGTTGAATATTACTTCAAATAGAGATGTTAGAGTAGGGCTCCAAATTGCCATCCAGAAGTGCTACTGTGGCTTCAGGTTTTCATTTTAGTTGAGTTTTTGATGCTAATAAACATGCCTTAATTTTAATTGACTTGCTCTTTAGAACTCGGACCCCTTATTTCTTTTTTCCTTGTCAGTCAAACAATGAGATACAAAATGAGCCAACATTTGACCAGATATCCTTTGTGTATCAAACAATATCTGAAAATAAAGAAAGGTGAAGAGTCAGTAATCATGATCGACTCAAGTCTAGAAAACATTTTGACGGTATTCTTACAAATAAGATAATGAACAAGTTTGAAATTTTTTTTTTTGAAGAATGTCTGCTATTGCTGAATGAGAGCACCAGCAAGCCATGGAATTAAATAATGGGTTTAATTAACAAGAATCTGCTTCTGATTAAGAAACCAGTTAGAGTTTAAAGACCCAACTTGCTAGTCATCTTTTGGCTCACTTCACATCTCATTTCCGTTTGGGTGTCATTCAAGGAAAAAATGAAGCACTTCAGAATACTGAATCTTTTTTTTTTAAAAAAAAAAAGCAATTAAACTAAGGGGAAACAACATTAATTAAAAGCAAGAACTGGTCACTAATTGAGGAAATGTTTAAAACGAAAACCTGCATCCATATTAGCCCTCCAGGACCAGAGTTGGAGATCCCTATGTCACTGATAAAATAATCAAAGGCTTTATTCCAAAGTTGATGATAGCTGGATACAAACCATCTTATCAACAAAGTCCAGGCTAGGGCTGTGCAATGTCTTAAAAATTCACATAGTCATTTGAAAACAATGATAATCTGTAAAACAATAGCCTCTGCCATTGTGGGGCCTCTGAAGAATGCAGTACATGCTTGTGAATTACAAATAATCTGCTGCTGCGGTTATGTGCTGTGGAATGCATCTGCACTGAGGGGTGGTGGGGGAATGGGATGCAGGCTTTTTAGCTAGGAATTGGCATAGTTTTGTTGTCATGTAGCAGTATTCAGTAATGTTATAACTGTGATTCAAAGGTGATTCATTCCAAGTTCATTTAAAATTGCTTCAAATCCGTATTGGCATGAATCTCTAAAATTAGATCTGCCTCATCAAAAAATGATTTGAATAAATGTCAACCAACAAGAAATGTAGATTTTTTTTTTAATTTTATGAAGCTAGAAGTTACTAATTACTTTTACTCCTTGTTTCTTTCTACCATCTTTAGAACAAAAAAATGGTTTGGCTGGCGTTATAGAAAAAATCGTACTTCATTATGTTTGATCATAGATTGGCTGTAGCACATATTTTGCCCTTTTTAACATGCATGCAAACAACCTGCCACAAAAGCAGATAAAACTAAATCTTAATTGGTATTGCGAGCTGCAATGTGCATGCAGGATGACAATGGCATTGACTTTTTTTTTATAATAAATGTAAGGCACTGCTTTGCTCTAATCAGTTTATTTCAGATCTATTATCTCATGTACAGAGTATAAATTATATTCCTGTTTGCCCGTAAGCAGAGCTTGAAGCAGAACCAAATTACTGACAGTACAGTACACCCCCAAAATTCGTGGGGGTTACGTTCCTAGAGCAACTGCAAATTTTGGATGTGGTTAAAAAAATGCCTATTTTTATAGTTTAAACATTAGAACACTCTAGACGAAAACAGGCCATTCAGCCCAACAAAGCTCGCCAGTCCTATCCACTAATTTCTTCCAGGAAAACATCAAGTCGATTTTTGAAAGTCCTTAACGTCTTACTGTCTACCACACTACTTGGTCACTTATTCCAAGTGTCTATCGTTCTTTGTGTAAAAGAAAAACTTCCTAATGTTTGTGCGAAATTTACCCTTAACAAGTTTCCAACTGTGTCCCCGTGTTCTTGATGAACTCAATTTAAAATAACAGTCTCGAACCACTGTACTAATTCCTTTCATAATTTTAAACACTTCAATCATGTCCCCTCTTAATCTTCTTTTGCTTAAACTGTAAAGGCTCAGCTCTTTTAATCTTTCCTCATAATTCAACCCCTGTAGCCCTGGAATCAGCCTAGTCGCTCTTCTCTGGACCTTTTCTAGTGCTGCTATATCCTTTTTGTAGCCTGTAGACCAAAACTGCACACAGTACTCGATGAGGCCTCACCAGTGCATTATAAAGGTTGAGCATAACTTCCTTGGACTTGTACTCCACACATCGTGCTATATATCCTAACATTCTGTTAGCCTTCTTAATGGCTTCTGAACACTGTCGGGAAGTTGATAGTGTAGAGTCCACTGACTCCTAAATAATAATAATAAGTTTTATTTATGTAGCTCCTTTCATACACTCAAGGACACTTTACAATTCAATAGAAGACAGTAGAAATTACATACAGTGGGATGCAAAAGTTTGGGCAACCTTGTTAATAGTCATTATTTTCCTGTATAAATCGTTGGTTGTTACAATAAAAAATGTCAGTTAAATATATCATATAGGAGACACACACAGTGATATTTGAGAAGTGAAATGAAGTTTATTGGATATACAGAAAGTGTGCAATAATTGTTCAAACAATATCAGGCAGGTGCATAAATTTGGGCACCACAAAAGAGAAATGAAATCAATATTTAGTAGATCCGCCTTTTGCAGAAATTACAGCCTCTAAACGCTTCCTGTAGGTTCCAATGAGAGTCTGGATTGTGGTTGAAGGTATTTTGGACCATTCCTCTTTACAAAACATCTCTAGTTCATTCAGGTTTGATGGCTTCCGAGCATGGACAGCTCTCTTTAACTCACACCACAGATTTTCAATTATATTCAGGTCTGGGGACTGAGATGGCCATTCCAGAACGTTGTACTTGTTCCTCTGCATGAATGCCTTAGTGGATTTTGAGCAGTGTTTCGGGTTGTTGTCTTGTTGAAAGATCCAGCCCGTGCAGCTTCAGCTTTGTCACTGATTCCTGGACATTGGTCTCCAGAATCTGCTGATACTGAGTGGAATCCATGCGTCCCTCAACTTTGACAAGATTCCCAGTCCCTGCACTGGCCACACAACCCCACAGCATGATGGAACCACCACCATATTTTACTGTAGGTAGCAGGTGTTTTTCTTGGAATGCTGTGTTCTTTTTCCTCCATGCATAACGCCCTTGTTATGCCCAAATAACTCAATTTTAGTTTCATCAGTCCACAGCACCTTATTCCAAAATGAAGCTGGCTTGTCCAAATGTGCTTGAGCATACCTCAAGCGGCTCTGTTTGTGCTGTGGGCGGAGAAAAGGCTTCCTCTGCATCACTCTCACATACAGCATCTCCTTGTGTAAAGTGCGCTGAATGATTGAACGATGCACAGTGACTCCATCTGCTGCAAGATGATGTTGTAGGTCTTTGGTGCTGGTCTGTGGGTTGACTCTGACTGTTCTCACCATTCATCGCTTCTGTCTATCCGAAATCTTTCTTGGTCTGCCACTTCGAGCCTTAACTTGAACTGAGCCTGTGGTCTTCCATTTACTCAATATGTTCCTAACTGTGGAAACAGACAGCTTAAATCTCTGGGACAGCTTTCTGTATCCTTCCCTTAAACCATGATGGTGAACAATCTTTGTCTTCAGGTCATTTGAGAATTGTTTTGTGACCCCCATGCTGCTACTCTTCAGAGAAAATTAAAGAAGGAGGGAAACTTACAATTGACCGCCTTAAATACTCTTTCTAATTATAGGATTCACCTGTGTATGTAGGTCAGGGGTCACTGAGCTCACCAAGCCAATTTGAGTTCCAATAATTAGTTCTAAAAGTTTTGGAATCAATAAAATGACAATGGTGCCCAAATTTATGCACCTGCCTGATTTTGTTTGAACAATTATTGCACACTTTCTGTAAATCCAATAAACTTCATTTCACTTCTCAAATATCACTGTGTGTGTCTCCTATATGATATATTTAACTGACATTTTTTATCGTAACAACCAACGATTTATACAGGAAAATGACTATTAACAAGGTTGCCCAAACTTTTGCATCCCACTGTATATGAAGACAGTAGAAATTACATACATGAAGAATAATATTCATTAAAGAGATGTGTTTTTAACAGATGTTTGAAATTAATAATAGATTTTTCCATGCAAAGGCTGAGAGGGAGAGAATTCCTGGTTTTAGGGGCTATCACTCTGAAAGCTCTGTCACCCATAGTTATTAACCTGTATTTAGGTACAGTGAGTAACTTAGCGTCCGATGAACGTAATGCATGGGCAGGAGTGTAAGGAAGCAGCAGCTCAGACAGATAATGACGGGCTAAACCATGAAGGGCCTTAAAAGTGAGAAGGAGAATTTTATATTTGATTCTTGAAGAAACCGGTAACCAATGTAACTCACAGAGGACAGGAGTGATGTGAGCAGATTTTTTAGTGTGTGTAAGTAAACGAGTAGCAGAATTCTGAACATATTGTAATCTATACTAATAAAAGGCAAACCCCTCACTGACTGACTCACTCACTCATCACTAATTTTCCAACTTTCCGTGTAGATAGAAGGCTGAAATTTGGCAGGCTCATTCCTTACAGCTTACTTACAAAAGTTAGGCTGGTTTCATTTCGAAATTCTACACATAACGGTCATAACTGAATCCTACTTACGTACATATATATGGCCATAGCCTGGAAGCTCGGTCGCCATGTGACCCATGCCTCCCACTAAGTTGGCTGCCTGCCTGTATTGCGTCCCCCCATACCCACGCCTCCCACGTAATTGAGTACCTGCCCATATAAGGCCATCCGTCAGCAGCAATCCAATAGACACGCTGCCGCTATGAGGCATTTGTCATGCCTAAGACGAATACGATATTCGTGAGATACAAGTTTAGTGAGAAGACGCAAGGTATAAACTAGACTTTTGATCACTTTGTAATGGAGTTAAAATTGCTGGTGAAGGACTGTGCTTATGCAAACGAAGATGAGATGGTCAGCGATAGAATAGTGTTAAGTGCAGCTACTGTGGAAACAAAGCACACGGTGGAAAAAGTTAATGTCCAGCTAAAGGAAGACAATGTAAAAAATGTGGTTAATTGAACCACTTCACTAAAGTTTGCAGGACTGGGAAATGTAAAGCCGTGCATGCAGTGTGTGATGTCTCAGATAAAGAGTTGCTTGCATACTAAAGTGTCAGCAGGCACTTTTCGTGGCATTACACACATTTTTGAGCATGCCTTCTGCACACTACTTGTGACTTTAGGCTTTAGGAAGTAAGTAAATAAATAAATAAAGGTAAATCGTGTTATAAAATGATTTCTTCAAATCGTCGAATGTTATTTATTTGGCACGGCACATTTTATGATTTGCACACAGAGGTAAGCGCTGATGCTGGCAGGCTAGTCTAGTGCAGTGGCTCGATCCCAGGGACATTGAGGCTGCAGAATGTCACACTTGGGTCACAGAATTGCACAGAAACGCAGGAGATTTTAGAGACAGGAACTTTATTCAAACAAACATGTCTGTTTCAGAAGTAAAACAAGCTCAGTATGCAGTTAGTTCTAGATTAAAGAATAGACAAACATCATAGGGGAGCACAACAGGAGCAGAGGATGTCTGGGGGAGGAGAGAGAAACAAAGCAATCAGCCAAAAGAGACCGGTGCTGTTCAGGCTTTTAAGTATGCGTAGCGTCGCACGAAAAGCATATCACTCGACAGAGCAGCCAAAAGTAAGCCCAGCAAGTAAGGGAGCAATGTAAAAGTATTCTATCAGTGTTTTTTAAGAGGGTTTTTTTTGAGGAACGTCCGTGTCTTGCTGGCGGTGGTCATGAGCTGGCTGGTCATCGATTGTACGGCACTGACTGATCAGCTCCTGAGTGTTTGCAAATGGCACTGAGAAACGACTAAAGCCAGTTGTGGCGGTTTAAGGGTTAAGAAGAACAAAACCGAAAACACAAGAACACTCAGCTGGAAATACATCACAGTCAATCAACAGCAAGGAGAAATGAATAACGCTGTAGCGGTCCGGTGCCGCTAAGATTCACACCGTCGAGAAGTGGGTGATTTATTTATTTTTATGGTGGAGATTCCAGGGACGCACCCAGCTTTGGCCCAATCCGCATGCACTCACAGAGACAAAACCAAAACAAACCGGTAAGTAAACAGCAAATAAAAAATGTAATGAAAACAAATGAAATAAATGAAAACAACGATGCCACCCCTGTTCTCCTTACGGCGATTACACATTAAATACACCAAAGCACAAACAAAACACACACAGTAAATCATGAAAAACTGCAACGGATGAAATGTAATGATGAAAATAGATAGTCCAGAGATCTGCACGTTGAATGGGAATGTAAAGTTAGACCTACCGCTAGTTCCTGATATTGGTGAAGACGGGTGGACGGGTTCAGGAGCGATCCTTTCCTCGCAGGATGGCCATGAATCCACTTACAGTTCTCATGTACACAGGCAGACAGCAGAAAATTCAAATGCATGAAACGATCCAGGACAAAATAAATAAGTACAGGTAACCCAACAGAATGCAGACAGACAGGAAACTTGTAACATAAATTACAAAAACTTTTTTTTTGCTTTTGGTCACCAGCCCCCTTTTTAAAAGCCGCGCTGCCATCCTTTGACCCCCAACAACCCCAGCACCCTCAGCAGAATACCAGTCAGAGCCTTTGCAGGGACTGCTGGGAGTTGCAGTTTCAAATTCTTTGGCTACTTTCACCATCCCAAGCCGCGTTTTCCTCTACAGTTGCTTCCTGTTCTCTCTACAGCACAGTATTGCCATGATGAAAGCCATGAAAATTGCAGACGATATTTGTGGTTTCTGCTAACAATTATTAGATAGGTTCTAAGGAAAAATCCGTGAATGACTGAGGCTGCAAACTCAGAACCGCAACTTTGCGGTAGATCTACTGTACTCTGTTTAGCCAGCACCTTTTTCCTTCTTCAATTTCGTTATTATTTTTACATTATGGGGTGGTGCTCCCCCTTGGAGGTTAATGCATGTGTGTATTAGTATATCCTATTGAAGGGAAAAGGGGTACACTTAAAACTTTGAACAACATGGGTACAAACCCACTGTAAGCACTACCAGGAAGACCAAACATGCGCTACCATTTCCTTGTCCAGTATGCGAATCTCAGAGCATATATTTTGTAAAATATAAAACTGCAAGGATAGGTACAAGGAACATTGTTAACAAGTTTCATTAACCTGCAGATCATTCACCCACACTATATGCTGACATTTGATTATTCAAATGAGTGATTTCAGGGGACCCTTTAATGGGGACAAACCCGCCAAAGTTGCAAAAGAATTCAAACTTGTGCAGCCACAGTCAGTGATCCTTTTAAACATAGAGTGAGAATCTATGGGACTCAGAATCTGCGAGCACCACAACAACTTAGTGCATGACACACTGATCATGCTGCCTTCCCTCAGCTATGGCGTACTCTTGCTAAACGATCATAAACTAAAGGCATATTGAAAATTACGCTGTAACCGCAGTGAATAGAAGCTGATACAATACAACATGCTTGTGGGTAGTTCGAATATGCAAAGCGCTGCACTCTTCCATTGCTTTAGTTAAACCCAAGGTCAATTGAACATGGACGCTCTGCTGCGGTATTGCACCATTATTGTACAATGTGGCATAGTGAGATTTGTTTCAGCAGACGTAGTGAAACCTGCTGAAACTCACTAAAGGATTTTGGTCTCAGTTTGGAATGGAAAACAACACGGATCAACAAAAAGTTTATAAATGGGTCGAAAGGTTTAAAGTTGAAACAAGAAGTGTAACCAGCAAAACTTGATCTGGTCAATATTGTTTACAGTAGTCTACATTGACATGTTGTCTACTGTTGTTGCACATTTGGATATAAGCTTTGGATATGCATATGCAACAGTGCATGTTGACTTGGGGTACTGTAAAGTTTGTGTAAGATGGTACCTAAAAATTTTACTGATCTGCACAAGCAAAAGCGTTGGGAGGTTGTGACCCAATTCCTGAAACATTATGAAGGAGATGCAGGTGTTCTGGAGCATGTGTTCCATCACTGTAAGCCAGAAAGCAAGAAACAAAGCATGTAGTAGAAACACCTGTTTTGTCCAGTAAAGAAGAGATCCAAAGGACAGCCTTCCATCAAGAAAATCATGTTCACTATATTTTGGGACATGAAGGGTCCTATTCTGGCACATTTTCACGAAATGTATAATTGGTGACCAATGCAACATACTGTAATGTGCTTAGAAAAAAAGCAGTGGGGAACAAAGAATTAAAATTCTGTCAAAAATTGTCTTTCTGCTCCATGACAATGCACAATCACATCCAGGGACTATCATATCTTTGCTACACTTAATGAGGCTCTAGAGAAGTGATACAACTGTTACTTTTATCTGCCCACAGTTACTGGTATTAATGTTTTGTCTCACTCCCATTTCTTCATGTTGCATGTTGAAGCTCTACTTGGAACCTTGTTAAGATCCAACCATGCAAAATATGATTTTTTGCCATTTTTCAAGTGGTCTTAAACTTTTGATCGAGACTGTATATGTGTGTGTGTATATATATATCTGGTGACTGTGGGGGCCATTTTAGTACAGTGAACTCATTGTCATGTTCAAGAAACCAATTTGAAATGATTTGAGCTTTGTGACATGGTGCATTATCCTGCTGGAAGTAGCCATCAGAGGATGGGCACATGGTGGTCATGAAGTGATGGACATGGTCAGAAACAATGCTCAGGTAGCCCGTGGCATTTAAACGATGCCCAATTGGCACTAAGGGGCCTAAAGTGTGCCAAGAAAACATCCCCCACACCATTACACCACCACCACCACCAGCCTGCACAGTAGTAACAAGGCATGATGGATCCATGTTCTCATTCTGTTTACGCCAAATTCTGACTGTACCATTTGAATGTCTCAACAGAAATCGAGACTCATCAGACCAGGCAACATTTTTCCAGTCTTCAACTGTCCAATTTTGGTGAGCTTGTGCAAATTGTAGCCTCTTTTTCCTATTTGTAGTGGAGATGACCCGGTGGGGTCTTCTGCTGTTGTAGCCCATCTGCCTCAAGGTTGTGCGTGCTGTGGCTTCACAAATGCTTTGCTGCATACCTCGGTTGTAACGAGTGGTTATTTCAGTCAAAGTTGCTCTTCTATCAGCTTGAATCAGTCGGCCCATTCTCCTCTGACCTCTAGCATCAACAAGGCATTTTCGCCCACAGGACTGCCGCATACTGGATGTTTTTCCCTTTTCACACCATTCTTTGTAAACCCTAGAAATGGTTGTGCGTGAAAATCCCAGTAACTGAACAGATTGTGAAATACTCAGACCGGCCTGTTTGGCACCAACAACCATGCCACGCTCAAAATTGCTTAAATCACCTTTCTTTCCCATTCTGACATTCAGTTTGGAGTTCAGGAGATTGTCTTGGCCAGGACCACACCCCTAAATTCATTGAAGCAACTGGTTGATTAGATAATTGCATCAATGAGAAATTGAACAGGTGTTCCTAATAATCCTTTAGGTGAGTGTATATGTATATATATATATATATATATATATATATATATATATATATATATATATATATATATATATATGGATGTGTGTGTATATATGGATGTGTGTGTATATATATATATATATATATATAATATATATATAAATATATATATAAATATATATATAAATTGCACATACTATATATATATCATTATAATAGTGAAACTTGTCTCTTTTTGTTTTCTAGGTTGTTGGACCCTCTGACAAACACAGAAATAGCCAACTATCCTATCTATAAAATATTGTTCTGTGTGAGGGGTCATGATGGGACACCTGAAAGTGATTGCTTTGCATTTACTGAAAGCCACTACAATGCAGAAATTTTTAGAATTCATGTCTTCCGATGTGAAATCCAAGAAGCGGTGAGTGGATAAATCTTGTATCTAAAGATGCTGTTTGCTTTAACAAAAACTGTATATTTGTATACATTTTGTTTATGGGTATATTAAAACATTTTCTAGCACATATGCTCATTGAAACACTAATCGGAATCATTGTTTTTATGTTAGACTTAGTTTTTTTGCACCTATATTATGTACTTAAAAATAAATAGCTTTTATTTTACATGTAATAAAAGAGGTGCTCAGAGGTGGGGGTTGATTTGTTTTCAATCCTATTTTTTGTCAACATTCATCTATTTGTATGGAATGATTACAATAAAATCAATAAAATATATATAAAAAAGAGGTGCAAATGGCTGAATTATAAGAGTACAACACTATATATTTTTAAAATTTTTAAATAATATAAATAATAAAAACATTTGTTTCACACCAACATCAAATAAATACAACATGAACAAATTAAACATTTAGGAGTTTCTTTCCACAAATGCGGATTTTACAGTACATAGAGATTTTAATGCAAGTACCTGGAATCCATTTTCTTTTGTGCTCCAATCTGTCTGTTATCATTGTACCAAGCTTAGACTTCATATGCCATAGCATTGTGAAGTTATAATGCATTATATAATTAAGAAGGCAGCGAAACAATTAGAAGCGAGCGAGTGACATATAAAACCATATTCAGCGGCTCACGTGAACTGACGCAGTGCGCAGACAAAAAGCAACAGTTCCAAAGAGTGCTGAACAAAAACCGAATTACACTGCTACGCTCAAATAGACAAACCGCACGCCGTGGCGCAGCAGAATACTGGTTACAATGGGATAATTAAAACCACTGTAGGTAATGAACTAATATCAAGATAAATGAGTCACGGCATGCAAAGCTAGGTTGGGAAAAACTGTCATTTGTCTATGAGACGCGGTAGTGGTCATAAGTCGATTGGTTGCAAGATGCATAGGTCATAAGTTGAAGAACTACCTTTATTTATGTATAATTATGTCCTTACTCCCAAACCCTTACTTTCAAAGTTACTTTTCATGCCATTCCTTGAAACAACAACACAGAGAAATATTACATTTTGTATAAAATGTTGTTTTTGTGCTGCAATTCACACATATTCTGCCTTAAGCTGCTGTTTACCGTACAGAGGTTTAGTGTATTTTTATTTTTTTGTTGTTGCTTTTTTCTTGCATTTCACATCTGGAATAAACTTAGTACATACAGTATATTTTCATGCCAGCGTCTTCCAGTTTTAGGTCGTGGAGTGGAGGGAATGCCTTTTCTGGCATCTTTGGGTATGTAAATCGAAAATTGGCATACTCAAAAAGAGCAGAGAAAACACACGTTATCGGCAATACACTAATAACCCAATTGTGCTCCACTCACTTAGAATCTGGAACCAATGTAGAAAGCATTTTAAGACGGAGAAGCTTCTTTCTGTGGCACCCCTGCAAAAGAACCACCTCTTTCAACCCTCACAAACATATGCAGTTTTTAATATCTGGAAAAAATTTGGAATTAACTTGCTTAGAGACCTTTATATAGACAACGTCTTTGCATCCTATGAACAATTACGTTCCAAATTTAACATTCCAGCTACAAATTTCTTTCACTATCTTCAAATCAGGAACTTTGTTAAACAGAACCTTCCAGATTTTCCTCATCTTGCACCCTCATCCACGCTGGAAAAATTATTGCTCAATTTCAAGGAGTTAGACTCCATCTCTACAATATATAAAATCCTTTTACAATCCCTTCCTTTCAAAGATCCAAGAGGACACTGGGAAAATGACCTCTCAATTAATATATCAGAAAAGGAGTGGAAAGTAGCAATGCAGAGAATTCACTCAAGCTCCATATGCACAAAGCATACAATTATACAACTCAAAATTATATATCGAGCACATCTGTCTCGACTAAAACTCTCCAAAATGTTTCCAGGGCATGATCCAACCTGCGAACGTTGCAACCAAGCCCCAGCCTCACTAGGTCACATGTTCTGGGCCTGCTCCAAATTAACATTATTCTGGACAAAAATTTTTAATTACCTCTCAGACAGTCTTGGACTCACAATCCCTCCTAACCCATTAACAGCTGTGTTTGGGGTTCTTCCAGAGGGTCTTAAAGTGGAGAAAGACAAACAAACTGTGATTGCATTCACTACACTGTTGGCACGCAGACTTATTCTGATAAACTGGAAGAACCCAAACTCTCCTCTTTTAAGTCAGTGGGAAACTGATGTGTTATATTATTTAAAATTGGAAAAAATCAAATACTCAGTTAGAGGATCTGTGCAGACTTTTTCAAAACATGGCAGGATCTAATCAGTAATATTTTGAAATGATTTTATAAAGCACAGAGAATTTGTTGATTTAGGTATTTTTAAAAGCCTTAAATTTTACACGTTTGGCTTGCTCTCTCTCTCAAGGGTGGGGATCGATCTGTTCTTAGCATAATTCTTTTTTTTTTTGTAAAACTTGATTGCTATGTATTGATTGTAATAAAATTAATAAATAAATAAATAAATAAAAAAAAAAAAGAGCAGAGAGGAACAGTCACATTCCATTTACTGGAGAAAGAGGTGAGGTCCCCATGTGAAACTGCGATCCGTGGTGGCTCTGCACAATATATGTACATTGGATCTAATAGTGAATCCCCTTGAAAGTTCATGCAGTGTGGTTCAGGACATTCAATCAAAGAGTATGTGGGGAGAGAAGGTGTGGTCATGTGAAGCTGGGAGGAGTGCGATGCATTCAATTGAGGGGTGTCGTTAAACTGTGAGCAGGTATGTGGCTGGTACTCTAAGTTGAAACTGGAAGAGCACTGCTCGGAAAACTAACACAGGGAGAATGTGCAGAAAGATAGCCTATGGGTATAGTGCTTGAGCAGAACATGTGACGCTTGAATTGTAAAATTTGGCACCACAATGCTTTAGAGTTATATTATAAACATTTATGTTTAGAGTTATATCATTTATGTTAGGTAGAATGCCCAGAGGGGACTGGGCGGTATCATGGTCTGGAATCCCTACAGATTTTATTTTTTCTCCAGCCGTCTGGAGTTTTTGTTTTTCTGTCCCCCCTGGCCATTGAACCTTACTCTTATTCGATGTTAATGTTGATTTATTTTTTATAATTATGTCTTTCATTTTTCTATTCTTTAATATGTAAAGCACTTTGAGCTACTGTTTGTATGAAAATGTGATATATAAATAAATGTTGTTGTTGTTGTAAACAGTACTATCAGATCAAGTGTAGCCTCAAATTCTTCAGCAAACATGTATTTCCCAATGGAGTCAAAACTGTAATCAGAATCTGACTCAAGGTCTTCATACGTCTTGTTAGTAGTATTCTGAAACTTCTCTCTGACTTCCACAACTGTGTTTTTTATAGAAGAAGTCATTTACCTAGTGCAAACTTGTGTTATTGCGCATCAACCAAACAGTTCCCATGCATGCTGACAGAACCTTGTGCTTAACACTAGAATCCCTGAAGCCTATGAAAATATTTGTAATGTGGGGGCACCTTAAATTTCCTCACACCTCCTCCATCAGCATCTTTGTTTGCAAATGTGTCAGTCAGCACTGGAAGCCGACAGTCTGCTATCCCATCCCTGAACAAGGCAGCTCAAGTCTCTTTTATCTGGTAGCTAGGTGTTTGGGGATGTTTGGAATAAATAATATATCATTATTTAGTATACATAAATTTCATGTGTGTTCTGGGTAAATGTTGAATTACAGAACATGCGAGGCAAGAAATGTTGAACACATAACTACAACAGAAACTTTTTTCATATTAATATAATGACAACATGTTGACATAAAGTGTATGTGTGAAGACTATAGTCCAGATATCAAATAAATATTTTTACAAAAGGTATAACAAAACAAGTGTGCTTTATTCAAGAAATAGCAAAATACCCGCGCTTCGCAGCGGAGAAGTAGTGTGTTAAAGAAGTAATGAAAAAGAAAAGGAAACATTTTGAAAATAACGTAACATGATTGTCAATGTAATTGTTTTGTCACTGTTGTGAGTGATGAGTGTTGCTGTTTTTATATATATATATATATATATATATATATATATATATATATATATATATATATATATATATATAAACATATATATACATACATATATACATATACACACACACACATACATATATATATAGTGAATAAGCTGTGCGGGCCGTGCAGTATCGTACTTTGCCTTCAGTGTGCCATTACACTGCAGCTCAATCACCTCCATTTGAATCTGCACAGGTGCAGTTTCCACATCGATGGCAAATGGGTTGCGAAACAACTTAAAATTCTTTTTTTGTTCTTCAAAGTCACCAAAGCGCCGTGCGAACTCAGTGCGCAAGTGCGCTCAGTTTATCAGCAAAGTGCGTATTTGGGAACACCGTTGTGCCGACTTGGTTCAACATTACTTGGCAACAGGGAAAGTGGGGCAAGTTGCACAGGTGCATTTGTGTCTCCCATAAAAGTAGCTTCACTTGAAATCACTTTGTGATTTTGCCCGGGTAAAAATGTCTGCTGAAGTGTCAGATTCTTCTTTAACTCTTCTGCTTTCTGTATCTTGTGCATTGCATTCAGGTCTTTCAGGTTATCTTGATGTTGTGTCTCATAGTGCCATCTTAGATTAAATTCTGTAATTACAGCCACATTAGCTCCACAAATGAGACACACCGGTTTACCGGCAGTGTCAGTAAACATATACTCAGCCTCCCATCGGTTTTTAAAGGCTCTATGTTCAGAATCACCTTTTCTCTTCGGCATCGTGTGGGCTAGCTTCGCAATAACTTGCAGCATCATAAGCTATACTTGATTAACGCGGTAAGTGTTCGGCAAGGTAGCTGAAGTGCTGCATTATGGGATCTGTAGTTTATTGTGTTACCAGCGCTTCATATTCCCGGGCCATTAACAATAATACAGTATATAAAATTATCTCGCGGGCCGGATATAATTACACGCCGGGCCGGATGTGGCCCGTGGGCCTTGAGTTTGACACATATGGACTAAATAGAACTTGAAATATTTTTTCAAATGTGATTGTTCAATTCAGATCGAGTTGACGCGCACTACAGTACATCAAGCCCGCGTGCTATTGTGGTTTTGCCTGTGTGCCTCAATAAGTTACCCTACTCTCGCTCTTACTTTTTTACCGTTCATCTAATGAATACACTGAGTATGGCTTTACCAAAACAATCATTGATCGCGAATAAAGTATCCATTATTCATAAAGCTTCAATTGGTGATCTGTCTTTCTGCGTTAACCGCATATTTTTTCATACGTCTCAAACCAAGGGGATGCGAGGCTAAAATGAATCGAGAAGTGCGCGTACATACTTAGTGCATCCCCTCTCGGGAATCTAACCTCAGTGCTAGAGGCGAAGCCTCTACTATTGCGCCACGGCGTGCGGTTTGTCTATTTGAGCGTAGCAGTGTAATTCGGTTTTTGTTCAGCACTCTTTGGAACTGTTGCTTTTTGTCTGCGCACGTCAGTTCACATGAGCCGCTGAATATGGTTTTATATGTCACTCGCTCGCTTCTAATTGTTTCGCTGCCTTCTTAATTATATAATGCATGTTTTCTTCAGCGCTTTTTGTAGCTCTTCCTGGTTTTCTACGTAATGCGTGATTACGTGAGAGGCGTGATGATGTTACACGAAACTCCGCCACCCACGGCTTTCGAGCTCAACTCCATTACAGAAAATGGAGAAAAATAGCTTCCAGTTATGACCGTTACGAGTAGAATTTTGAAATGAAACCTGACCAACTTTTGTAAGGAAGCTGCAAGGAATGAGCCTGCCAAATTTCAGCCTTCCACCCACACGGGAAGTTGGAGAATTAGTGATGAGTCAGTGAGTCAGTCAGTGAGGGCTTTGCCTTTTATCAGTATAGATACAACGAATGAAAAAGAAATTATTCAATTTACATTTTGCTGTCAGTTACTAAATACTGAAGCCCAAATATCACTCAACACAAAGCAGACATCTCCGTTTGGTTTGAGCAAAGGTAAGAACTACTGCCTCATAATTAGGAGGTTGTGGGTTTGATCCTGCATCCTCCTCGCATTTACCGTTTTAAGTACTGAGCTGCTATTATTATTACTATTATACAGTCATATGAAAAAGTTTGGGAACCCCTCTCAGCCTGCATAATAATTTACTTTCAACAAAAAAGACAACGGCGGTATGTCTTTCATTTCCTAGGAACATCTGAGTACTGGGGTGTATTCTGAACAAAGATTTTTAGTGAAGCAGTTTTTAGTTGTATGAAATTAAATCAAATGTGAAAGACTGGCTGTGCAAAAATTTGGGTACCCTTGTAATTTTGCTGATTTGAATGCATGTAACTGCTCAATACTGATTACTTGTAACACCAAATTGGTTGGATTAGCTCATTAAGCCTTGACCTTCATAGACAGGTGTGTCCAGTCATGAGAAAAGGTATTTAAGGTGGTCAATAGCAAGTTGTGCTTCCCTTTGACTCTCCTCTGAAGAGTGACAGACAGCATGAGATCCTCAAAGCAACTCTCAAAAGATCTGAAAACAAAGATTGTTCAGTATCATGGTTTAGGGGAAGGCTGCAAAAAGCTCACTCAGAGGTTTAAACTGTCAGTTTCAACTGTAAGGAATGGAATCAGAAAATGGAAGGCCAAAGGCACAGTTGCTGTTAAACCCAAGTCTGGCAGGCCAAGAAAAATATAGGAGCGGCATATGCTCAGGATTGTGAGAATGGTTACAGACAACTCACAGATCACCTCCAAAGACCTGCAAGAACATCTTGCTGCATATGGTGTATCTGTACATTGTTCTACAATTCAGCGCAATTTGCACAAAGAACATCTGTATGGCAGGGTGATGAGAAAGAAGCCCTTTCTGCACTCACGCCACAAACAGACTCGCTTGTTGTATGCAAATGCTCATTTAGACAAGCCAGATTAATTTTGGAACAAAGTGCTTCGGACTGATGAGACAAAAATTAAATTATTTGGTCATAACAAAAAGAGCTTTGCATGGCAGAAGAACACCTGCTACCTACTGTCAAATTTGGTGGAGATTTCATCATGCTATGGGGCTGTGTGGCTAGTTCAGGGACTGGGGCCCTTGCTAAAGTTGAGGGTTGGATGAAGTCAACCCATTATCAACAAGCTCTTTAGGATAATGTTCAAGCATCAGTCACAAAGTTGTGCAGGGGTTAGATATTCCAACAAGACAATGACCCAAAACACAGTTCGAAATCTGCAAAGGTATACATGCAGAAGGAGAAGTACAATGTTCTGGAATGGCAGTCACAGTCCCCTGACTTGAATATCATTGAAAATCTATTGGATGATTTGAAGCAGGCTGTCCATGCTCGGTAGCCATCAAATTGAACTGAACTGGAGAGATTTTGTATGGAAGAATGGGGTCAAAAATACCTCCATCCAGAATCCAGACACTCATCAAAGGCTATAGGAGGACAGCGTCTAGAGGCTGTTATATTTGCAAAAGGAGGCTCAACTAAGTATTGATGTCATATGTCTGTTCTGTCTGATTTTGTTATGATATGATGCATATTGCATATTTTCTGTTAATGCAATAAACTTAATGTCACTGCTGAAATACTACTGTTTCCATAAGGCATGTCATGTATTAAAAGGTTGGTACTTTGAAAGCTCAGCCAATGATAAACAAAAATCCAAAGAATTAAGAGGGGTTCCCAGACTTTTTCATATGACTGTATAATAAAAACATACATTTGATTTGACTCTGTAACAGCCGGTGTAATCTTCTGCGAGTTGTAAAAGTTATTGCTGATGAGATATAAGCAGACACACCAACAATGGTGAATCCTGTCTTCTTGGTATCTTGTTATCACTTGAATTGTTTTTATTCAGTTTTTTTCTTGAATAAAAGTACAGTTGTTTCATTATACCTTTGTAGAAGTGTTTATTTTATATTCCAGTAACCACTAAAATTTTTATATGGATACAGTATTTGAGATATGGCAGTCCTCATTGTCACTTCAAAGCACATTAGTTGTCATGGCATATGTAAAAAGGCAGCATGTTTATGAAGACTCAACATTAAATGACAATTTCCATGTCTTTGCTTTTTTTAAGAGGGTTTTCAATGTTTTTTTCCTACTACCTGTCGTAGTATTTGCTTTCATTTGTGTACTTAGGCAGAGTTGCAAATATATACAATAAGGACTGAATAATTAAATCTGTGAAAAAGTGAAAGGCAGACAATTAATCTTAGGTAATTAGAATAACAGCTTTGTAACTTCTTAGAAAAAAGAGAAATAATTCTCTGTTATACTGAAATATCAAAATTATTGTAGTTGAACCAGTTGATCGGTGATGTGTAGATCTCGACATTACATTAAATGTTAGTGAGATAACGTCCCAGTTTTGTATAATTGTTTCCATTCCTAATTCAATATTGATATTCTGTTACCGCAGAGAGAGATTTACTAGTTGGATCTGTGGTATCTGGGCTGAACTTCTCCAGACTGGTGGTAAGGCTGTTGTCCTGGCATTGAAAGTAGTCTTTGCTTCCATTTGGGAGACTGATGTCATCCCAACTGATTAGAAAACGGGTCTGGTCTTCCCTTTCTGGGAAGGAAAGAGTGATCGCCTGGATTGTGGCAACTAGAGGGGGATAAGACTGCTCTCTGTGCTGGGTAAGGTCCTTGCTTGGGTCATTCTCAATAGGATGCATGATAACTTGCTCACCTACAGTACCAGCAACTGGAGCAGTCTGGTTTTACACCTAAGCGGTCTACCATCGACCGCATCCTGGCACTGAGGGTTCTCATGGACCGCAAACATGAATATCGGCAGAGTATCTTTGCAGCCTTTGTCAATTTTGGTAAAGCGTTTGACTCAGTTGATTGAACTGCCCTGTGGGATATCCTGTGGCTTTGCAGGATCCCCTGAAGGTCGCTGGATATCACGGACGGCCTGTACACTGGTACTGTGAGTTCTGCACAGAGTGGAGGCAGAATATCTTTGTTTTTCCCTGTTGATTCTGGGGTCCTTGCTCCAATGGAGGCTCTGATCGGGATTCTCGAGAGACTGAGAGAGGAGTCTGAGTGTCTGAGCGTGCGAGGGTCCTGGATAGAAACCAAGATCCATGCTTTTAATGACCTCTTAGGCACAGCCATTAGCAGTGTATTTTGGGGGGTCATGAGGTCACTGGAAAGGGGTGTATGGCGCTCCCAATATCAATGCAAAGGACAAAGGCCCAAGTCTTTAGAGTCCTGGTGCTTCCTGTCCTGCTATATGGTTGCAAGGCATGGATGCTATACAGTTACTTGAGGCAAAGACTGGACTCATTTGGTGCTGTTTCTTTGGAGAATCCTTGGGTACCACTGGCTTGATTTTGTGCAGAGTGAGTGGTTATTCAAGGAGTCCCAAATAAGGCACATTACCTGCATTGTGAGGGAGCCAGGCCAGGCCATGAGGATGCCAACGTAACACCTGGCAGTGGCAGATAGAGGGTAATTTTCGAAGGGTGGGAATGGACTGTGTGTCTGCCTGGGAGGTTACCAACCAGGATTCAGAGCTTTGTCTTCGTGTGGTGGTTACTGCATACTCACTAACCTGAACTGATCTGACCTTTTCTTCCACATGTTTTTTTTGTGATGACAAATTATTTGTGCTATATTATGAATTATAGTTAAACACTATCATGGCATATTTTTTGTGTTGGTTTCTTATTCATTCATATGCCTACGTCATTGTTGCCTGTTATCACACCCATTAATAAAATACATGAAAAAATAGGAACCCTGCATTTTGGAGTTTGTACTCCTGAGTTGTAGTTATAGTGGTAGTTCTATTGGTAAATTCAGCTGGAGTTAGCTCTTTTTTTTTCAGCTGGGGGTGTGTATTGTATAAGGGTAAATATTGTTTCCCTTCCTTTTAAATTATTTGTCCTTTTTTCATAATTCTGATGTAAATGAAGAATTTGTTTTCATATTTTCTAACATTCAAAATCAGTGGTAATTGGCTACTCTTTAGTCACTCATATGAATTTACTGCTGCCTCGTACATATTGGGGCCATCTGTAGTCATGTGCTCCTACAGCCCTTTTGATTTGCCCTAATCTGTTGTTTTTTTTTTTTTTCCTTTCAGTGGCATGCATTTTAGTGCTGCAGCTAATGATTATTTTGATAATCAATTAATATGGTGATCATTTTGTTGATTAATTGATTGTTTGGATTGTTTAAAAAAATGATTTGAAATGAAACAAAATTCATGAGATGTAACGTTTCACTAAATAAACGATTTGTTTAAAATTTTTAGAAATGTATTTTTTTTAAATGAACTACCTGTTGGACTTGGTACTCCAGTACTGGTGGTGCGGTGCAGGAAATCGACTCCATCCTTGTGGGCAGACGCTGGAGGCTCTTACAAAAGTGCAGGGTCTACAGAAGTGCCCAGTTTGTAAATTCTGACCACAAGCTTGTTGTTCCTACTCTGAAGATCCAGCTTAGGTCCTGTAGGTTACCACCTACTACGACAATGAGGATGGACCTGGCCAGGCTCCAAGATCAGACTGTTTCTGATGAGTTTGCACTCAGTTTGTTTGAGGAATTTACGGATTTGGGTGCAACTGCCGATCCTAATTTGATGTGGGAGACCTTCTGTGACAAGACCCTGAAGGTTGCTGAGAGTTGTTTTGATGTTGCCAGTATTCCCAGAAAGAGGTTTTTAATCTCACAGGGCACTCTGGATATCATCGAGAGGAGTTGCAGTGCACAGCTTGATGGCAACTCCAGTCTGCATCGGGAACTGAGAAGGACAGCTGCAAGAGCTCTGAGGGCAGACAAGGAGGTGTTAGTGTGTCACTTGCTCAAGGATTCCTCTATCTATGGTCTAATGACCCATGTCCTACTTATAGAGGAATCAATGCATTACACACATCCAAATCTATTCCTCGAAGAGTTGCAGTTAGGGCGGCTGCTGAAACAGTCCTTACGAATGACACTGCACATATAGATGCAGTGCATTGTCCCAAAATTCACGCAAAATTTGAATTTGGCTCCATTTGTGTGGTAAAGTGTTGCCAACGGGGAAAAAAAAGACAGCGTGACAGCTCATAGTTTAGGGTTATTAAAAACTAGCAAAATACCCGCGCTTCGCAGCGGAGAAGTAGTGTGTTAAAGAAGTTATGAAAAAGAAAAGCAAACATTTTAAAAATAATGTAAGATGATTGTTAATGTAATTGTTTTGTCATTGATATTGAGTGGTGTTGTCATATCTATCTATTTATATATATATATATATATATATATATATATATATATATATATATATATATATATATATATATATACAAAATACCGATTGCAGCGAGAAGTAAAAAGAAAAGGAAACATTTTAATAATAACGTAACATGATTGACAATGTAATTGTTTTGTCATTGTCATGAGTGTTGCATATATATATATATATATATATATATATATATATATATATATATACATATATATATATATATATACAGACATATATAAATATATATATATATCTATACACATATATATATACAGTTATATATATATATATATACATATACACACATACATATATACATACTGTATATACACATATACATATCTACATATATATATATTAGGTGGGACTCGATTAAAAAATTAATCCAATTAATTAGAGGCTGTGTAAGAATTAATCTTGATTAATCGTATGTAATCACACGTAAATTTGCCCCAAATCGCAAATGTTTTTTTTTTTTAATTTAAAAGTGTTTTAGTGGGCGACAGAATCAAATAATAGACATGTACATGAATATTGTAAACTGAAGCTGTTTTAATTTCTGAAAAAAAAAAAGCCTTTAAACTGCATTTGAATTCAAAACAGAAACAAAAATATCATCCCTGGTTAAAATTGGGCAGACTTAAAAATAAAGTGGTAGTTTAAGTACTTTAAGTAGATTTTCAGAATAGTATTGTCTTTATGTTGAAATTTTGGTTATTATTATTTAAAGTGCAGTTTTCTTCTTAAAAAAATAAGTCAGAAACATAAAAGGTAATTTGACCAGCTTAATCTTTAAACTCTGAGTAACATTAGCCAAAATTATTTTGTACATTAGGCTAAAACAGTGTGATCATTGAACATTTTGTAATTAGATGTAATTAGAATTACTAACGGTCACGGAAGTCCAATGATCCCCAGTAAGAGCCACAAAGTCTGCTTTCTGTAATGCATCTAATTTTGCTTGCTTTTCAGTGTGCACAAAACCATGCTTTTATCAAGGCTTACTTTCGGGAAGTCGAAATGATCAGTCGTAGGAACGCGCTTTATTCCGACTCTAACATTTTTGTAGCTGTGATGTGTGCATCAGTGTAATGGATGTACCAGGAAATCATGCATTGACAAAAGTTCCCGTTTGCTTGAAATTGAAAGTGTGATTAAATGCGTTATTTTTTTAACGCGTTATGGAGTACATGCATCGAAGCTTCTCAGCTGTGCTTGTGCTAATAAAGGGAAACATTTTAAAAATAACGTAACATGATTCTGCTGCACTCTCACTGAGTTTTTGATATCATTTGCACACAAAACTGAAAAAATGTTTTTAGCTTGGACTGGTACTTAAGTTTCTTTGTAGCCTTTTTTTGTAAGCACACACATGCTAACATTACATGTGAACGCAAACATATAATGCAGAACCATAATTTAGAAGAGTGATTGCAGGCACTAGCTAGTGGCTTATGACAGAAATAAACACAACACATTTTTTAGTCGCTTATCATAAAACTGTCGCATTTGCTAGTGCCTTGTATAGGGCTGGTCTATGACTCAAATTATTCCTCACTTCAAACCAAAAGTCATCATTATGCCTAGCCTAGCAAACGTGTTCTTCTACCTGTATCACATAACGCTAAAATAACAGTCAACTTATTGGGATGATGGCCTAGTCTTACTCCTCCAGAGAGCTTGTACTAGTATTTCTCCGATGTGCTCTCTTGTTGTATGAATTCAGACATACACACTTTGTAATTCACAAACTCTAAAGTAAAATGTGACAAACTCTGAGTTTTAGGCCACAGTGTCTTTTCTGCCACTTGCTTACCATCTGCCTTTTTTCAGATGCATTCACAACTGCGTTAAGTAGTGATGCAATTGCATGCCACAACATATTAGGCTTAATGAGGTAATTTGCTAATCGATAAAAGCAATCGTTGCCAACATTTTTAATAGTCGATTATTGTTGAAATTGTCTATTAGTTGTTGCAGCTGTAATGCAGTTGTATTTATTTAACCTGCTACTTCATAAGTCTAGGGATCTGACTTTGGTTTTGTTTTCTGAATATTCAAAGATGTGAATGTTTGGGTGATTCTGACTTGACTACATAATATTGTTTGTGCATGTCTGGCATCTTTTCCAGAGTTCAATCTTTTGGCCTGGGAGTGCTTCAGAAAGGATCAATGGACCCATAGTTTTACTAATATTAACCGTTATCCTTCTTTTTCAGTATACCAATACAGGCAGTCACCGGGTTACTTACGAGATAGGAACTGTAGGTTTGTTCTTAAGTTGAATTTGTATGTAAGTCGGAACAGGTACATTATTTTAATAAATGCTATCGTTAACCGACTGCCAATGAATGATGGAGTTTCACCTCTCTGTGAACTTTTTATTATTTCTACTTTTATTTTCAATGGTGATGGTTTTTCTGTTCTTTACTGTATCACCAGCACTTGCATCAGATTTGTGTTTCAGAGACATTGTTGAAGGATGAATACAAAAAGTTAAGATGAGCTCTTCTGCACAGCACTGTACACGCTATGACAGCAGGAAGGCACCCTTCGTCAGCACTTCTGGCGTATTGAACGAGAGACAATTTCCTGCTGTGTACGTATCTGTACAAGCAGGCTTGCTATTGAGAATGAATGGGGTGACGAGGGGCAATTCACCACCCGCCCACCCACCACAAAGTCACATCCACTTACATACAGTATGCTGCCTGCAGCATCTGCCCACCGAGAATGGACAGGGTGTGGCCAAAGGTGGGTAGTGAACCGCCTCCATTCAGCAGGCAGCCACCTGAAGCACACGATACAATGCTGCTCCCCCGCCTCCCCATTCACCCTCAATGGCCTCTGTTCAGCCACAACTGGGTCACCACTTTCATTATCACCAGCTGCCCACTGAGAACGAACGGGGCAGTCAGGAGCAGTAGCTGCGGCGGCGTGGTGGGCGGGCAGAGAACCGCCCCATCAAGCCTCCGTCCTGCACATGAACGGTAGCTGTGACCCCTGGCAACTATGGACCCCGGGTCACCATTTGCCGCGCACCCAGCCGCCCACTGAGAATGAATGGGGTGCGACTCCCACCGCCCCATTCATCAACCGGAGCCGCTTGAGAGACACTACACTGGGCGAGCAGCGAAATCGCCCCTTCTAGCCACTGCTTGCAGCATCCCCAGGCCGAAGATGACGGAGTGGCAGTTACTGAGCTTGTGTTGCATCCCCCAGACAGATGAAGGAGCAGCTGCTGCCCTGTTCATAAGTCGTATGTCGGATGTCTGTAACTTGGGGGACTACCTGTACTCAGAATTGCCATTATCGCAAGCTGATGCCATAGATTCTTTAACTCAGAGTTCAAGACACCCAGCATATAAATTTTTATTTTCTTTTCTTTATTTTTTTAATTATTTCTTTGAGTCTCATGTTCTTTATTGC
Organism: Polypterus senegalus; assembly: GCF_016835505.1. Classification (NCBI taxonomy): domain Eukaryota; kingdom Metazoa; phylum Chordata; class Cladistia; order Polypteriformes; family Polypteridae; genus Polypterus; species Polypterus senegalus. Next base: position 28,461,923 of record NC_053162.1, on the reverse strand, counting down.
AGACTTGTTTATTCAGTTAAGGTGGCTTTCTGATGTTTCTGTATGTTGTGTATATTCTTTCTTATTAGCTTTACATTTTTTTTTTCTTGGAAGGAAAGGTCATTACTACTACCAACTTACCTTTTGTCTATCTTGGTAAATCTAGTTTATTCTAAACTTTTCTTTGTAAATATACCAGTTCTGTTTCATTTTATGTAACTCTTAACTAAGCTTTTGCCTTAATAAAATTCATGTATAGACTGGTGTCGATCCATAGGTTATAGTTATTTAAGTTTTAAAAAGGTATTTTCATACTAAAATCTCCTATGCAGTCTTAACTTGTTTTTGTATTATACATTGTCTTTACTAACAAAAAAAAATCCCTGCTATCAATATGAATTAATCTACACTGCACCCTTCAATCCTTAATTGAATTTGTTTCCCTGATTATCCTTAACCATTGTGGAAATACATAATGCTTTTGATTCTTTATTTTGGTTTAGTGTTAAGAAGATCAAAGCTGTTATAACTATAAATATGTTTTTTTTAATTATTAAAGTTCTTTTTTATACTTCACCAGGTTAGTCGGATATTGTACAGCTTTGCTACTGCTTTTCGAAGGTCAGCCAACAAAACTCCACTGTCTGCAAATCCTCCTCCATTAACCCCTGACAGCAATGTCTTCACATTTACGGTTTCTTTAGAAATCAAAGAAGATGATGGAAAAGGCTCGTTCAGGTACATCTTACAGTATTACAATAAATTGCACCTCTCACTGTGTTGTTTCTTCATGGCAGTTGTGTAGATTTTTTTTTATATATATATATATATATAAATATAGCTGCTATTAAAATCACAGCACTGAGAGAACATTAGGACTTCACTTTTCAGAAACACAAATGTTACATATAAAGTAAAGCAGTTTTAGTTTTGGACATTTGAGAGAAGAGATAGATGACATAGAGAAATCAAATAAGAAAACATTCAATGGTCCAGATGCTTGAGAGGAAACTGCTGGAAATCAAGATTGATATATTTTTTATGAAGGCATATTAGAGTCTGTGTGAGAATAGCAGAGTGGTTAAGAATCGCAACCTGCATGTTTTGGTCAGCAACAGTTGGACACACTGTAATCATTTAATACATTTTGTAAATTTGTATGCTGTACTGAATAAAACATTTTTCTTTAAAACTAAAGGCTACTGATTCATATTTTGCATCTGACTCACCGCATGACCCTATAGTCACAGGACTTGCTTGTGCTGTATTTGAAGAAGAAAAAAAATGTTGTTTGCCATGTAATCCAGTTCTTATAAGATGAGTGAAGGAAAGGTGTCGGACAAATATGAAATAATAATATTAAAGAAAAACACTTTTGTATTATTATTATTATTGTACGAGTTTCCTTTAAATATATTTATACTTTTGACAATCATGCTTTATATTTTATATGTTTATGTAGGAATTTATATTATCCATATGTATCTTCTAGTACTGTACCCCCATGACCCAGGGTTAAATAAGGTCACTGCCATAAAAATGTCTATTCTAATACCCATAAATTGGAGTAACATCTGGATAACCTGAATGAACCCAGAAAATGGTAGTTAAATGGGCAGAAGTGTCTATCAATTTGAGTTTAATCAGGGAGCAATTTTGTGTCTTCTATAACATTGGTACTTTAAGAGTTTTGGACACACAAGCCAAACAACCTGTGCCCTTCAGTCTTTTCTTACTGTAAATTAAGCATGCGGTTACCATATTAATTTCACTTTGTATATTAAATGCATTAGATGCTTGCTTTAATTTGTTGTTCGATATTCTTCATTTCATGTGGAGCCCTTCGCCCTAAAGATAGTGTATTAGCTAGCTGACCAATAGACATGAAACAGTGGACTTAACATGCGTCACAGTCTGATGGAATCAAGATATTGGCTTAGCTAGTGGAACAGTAGGCACTCCAGACTAATGTCAAGGTGGATTTAAAAGAGAGCCCTGTGCAGTGTTATAAGATTGTTTGTATGAGAGTGAGAGAGACTGCAAGTTTAAAGTAGTGTATTGAAAGGGATCAGTCTCTGGAAGTGACCAAGAGTGGAGTGGAAAGCAGCAGAATAAAAGTAAAAATAAAACAAATTGCACAGAATGTTTTGTTATGGCCTTAACTGGTATAAATAAATATGCCCAGGTAACACAATGTCTCATTTCTGTGTTTGAAACAATGTTGTTAAACTACTTAATTTTTTGAAATTTTATATTATTAGAGCATTAACCAAAACACTACTTAACAGAAGTAACATACACATGTCAGTGTTAAATGAATCAAAACATAAACCTCAGTATACATGTGGACTGAACAGAAGAGATGTTGGAGCAGCATAAAATTCATGGTTGGTTGTTCAAACCAAACTATGCTTTATTTACAAAGGTATGAAACGAGATCTGTTTTACTGCAAAGAGAAATGTAAACTACAGAGACTTACTACTAATTTGTTTTTTATGATCAAATTTTTATTGATAAAATGAAAAAGAATTACAGTAAAAGGAAAACAACAAAAAATAATTGATTTTTGGGCTAAATAAAAATTAAAACGGAGAGGAAAGGAGATGGACTGTAGAAACTGCCTCATGGAGCAACCCCCAACCAGCTCTTTACTACCTGAACAGAATGAAGCCAGTGTGGATAGTAGAGCATGAAGTTCCAGAAGTATAAGTTTGTAAAATGAAGACTTCTGAATTACAGGAAAAACAAGGGCAGGTGGTTTCCAGTCGGAGACTAAAATCAACTAGGCTGCAAATGGTTGGAGTCATTAAAAACCTCCACTAGAAGAAAGAAAGGGAAAGTGAGGAGAAAGAAGAAAGGTCTTGGAGGGGAAGAACTTGAAGGAACAAATGAATGGTGAAAAAGATAACTGTAAAGAGGGATTCAGCCACATACCGCCAGAGTGCCACAGCTGGAAGACATTTCTAAAACATGTGGAGGAAAGTGCCAGGAACAATAAAAGGACAAAGATGACATAAGGTATACAATTCTAGTCCCAGGCATACTCCTTATAATCACAGACCTGTGTAATGCAATTATAAAAATGGATCTGATTTAATGTATGTATTATATGTCTAAATGTTTTTATTCTGCCATATTATAAAACCGAGTTATACGCTTTAAACAAAGAAATAGTGTCTACTGAGTAAGAGTTCAAACAATACACAGATTTCCTTTTCAACATCTTTTGTATGTTTATACTGCTTACCCACTGATGAAAGTGGTGCATCAGTGATCTTCAGGATATGCACAGAGGAACCCAACAGATATCCTCTCTCTTGGACCGACTGTAAACCTTAGAAGGAACCACGAGAATGTATATATTGCTTGTTGTTCTTTTTCCTCCTCTGTTGTTGCACAAATGTTGCCTATCCACCACTGACATATACAGCATATTTCCCTGGAATTGCATCTGTGACACAGACTCCTGATTTCACAGCAGTTTAATCCATTGCATCAAATCCACAGTGAAAATATGACCACCATGCTGATTTGCAGTTGGTTTTGACATGAATGGAACAATGATTGATTGATTGTCTCTTGTTCAAAGAATGGTGGCTGACCTAGAAAATCTTGTCTACAGTTTTTTCCACTCTGACACTTCCTCTTTTCACAGACCAGATGAAATGGATGTTCTTGATAGTTTGGTTCAAGGTACCATCTTCATATTTTGTGCATTTACTAATTAACCCAAGCTCTTTACATTGATGTAATTCTTTTATGGTAGAGTTTGTCAAGTGTGAAATTGTCAAGAGTGAAATTTTTTTTTTCCATGTTTAGTGACTTATAAATCAGACTGTTTGATTTCTATCAGGCAAGCACCTGGTTGCTAAAGAAGAACTTTAACATGAGTAATACTTATCAAAATTTTATTTAGTTTAGTGTGGTGATATAGAGCTCCAAAGTACAAAAGAAATTTTGAAATAAAATTTTCAGCAAGCCATAAAAAGGTGAATTTGCAACTACAGGCCAAGGTCTTTTTTAAGCATCCATATCTCAAAAACGTATTAATATACAAGGCTAAAATTTTGCACACTAGGTATTGGATACAATAACATTATTTGCAGCAAATATGAAGCAAATAAGAGATAATTAAGATCATTTTCTAAAATCTGTTGTTTTGGCACTGATTGACTCATTTGCCTAATGGGTAAACCTATCTGAACATTCAGTTTGCCCCAATATTTCTCAGATTCGAATGCTCAGAGTGTTTCAGTGTAGTGTGGACTTGTGCTATTAGTGTTTTCATGCTTGTAATTTAGACTGCTGTGATTGGAAAGTACAGGAACACAATGGTAATTAACAGTTGGCATTGTTTTTTTTGTGTTTTTGTTCCTAGGTCAGTTTGCTGGTGACTGTTTTATTCAGAAGAACTGATTTGTTTTCTTTTGTGAAAACCTTGATTCTTACTAACAATCAGGTCTAAGCTTAAACTACAAAATGTGATCTGAACGTAATTTTGTAATGCCTGTGATCTGGATTCAAATGTAGTACAGATGTAAAACAGGCAGACACACATGTTCACCTGTACATCTTTCTGAAGGAATGGCATTTTTTAAGAGAGCACTTGCCGAACTCTATGAAAGCTTGCTTTTATTGCTTCTTTTTTTATCAGATACATTGTAGGTATGAATATGGGTAGTAATGCTGCCTGTTCAAAACACCCCTTGCTTACATGCATAAGGAGAAAGATAAAGTAGTAACCTTTCTTTTTCTTTGCAATTGAAATCATGTGGCTCTTATCAAGTCAAGGTATTAAATTAGAAAGCTCATTTCAATACTGGTGAAGGTGATTAGTGTTTTGGGTAGGTTGTATCTTGAACTAATTTTCTTTTATAATATAATATAATATGATATACTATATGAATTTCCCCTTGGGATTAATAAAGTATCTATCTATCTAGTTCAGTTTTGTAGATTTCCTGAACGCTTAAATATTGAAGTTAATATACATCTGCCAATATACAAAGTTATCCGGTTTCCTCATAATGGATGCTTATGTTTATAGCCTAAATGCAACCTATGCCTAGTAACAATATACAATAAGAGACCTAATGCAATGTCAGTGAGGGTGTAAACACATTTTAGTTTGTCATGGTCAGTCACATCCAAAGATGCTTCATAATCCAGCGACCCTTCCCTGTCATTTATTCAGTGTTTATTATATGATGTGAAGTTATGCTAATTGTTTGAGTTAAAGCTGCCAAACAAGATTTACAGTAAATAAGGCAATGGGGTAATTTTATGTATTACATGTTCAGTGCTTCATATTTTGAAACCTTAGCAAACTGTTGTTTTTTTTTTTTATACCTTCATACATAATGAGATTTTCTGTTTTTCTTAATTATTTAAGCTTCAATTTAGGGTCACAGTCTTTTGTATACCTGTAATTACGTCTTTATATTTATATGATCAATTTGGTTATTTTTGTAGACTAAGGGTGTCCTTTTTCAATTTTTATAGTACAGTCCTGAAAGATAAGGATAAGCAGTGCTTCAAATTACGCCCTGGGATGGACAAGAAAATTGTCATATATGTTCAACAAACTTCAAATAAGGAACTACAAATAGAAAGGTAATGCATACCAATGTTTGCTAAAACTTTTGAGTTTTTGTACGAAAATAAATTTATAAGATGAATAGTTTCAGTGGAGACTGTTATATAGCAAAGATACCTGGGCATTTAGTATTACAGTGCTCTTCGTAATGACTGGAACAAAAACACATTTTTTCCTTATTTATCCCTCCTCTCTACAGTTTAAAGTTACAAATCAAACAATTCGGATATCATTAAAGTGCACATTGTTGGTGGGGTATTTAACGTATACATTTCAGTCACTTCCTGTTGAAATGACAACACTTTTTATACATGGTCCCCCATTTCAGGACACTATAATATTTGGGACAGTTGGTGTCACTTGTGTGATTACTCAGGTGTGTTTCATTGCTTCATTAGTTCAGGCATAAGATATGTGGGTTTGCTTCTACTCTTTGGAGTCAGTAGCCATTGTTGAACAAGAGAATAAGAGCTGTGCCAGTTAAAGTCAAAGAAGCCATTATGAGGCTGGTAAACAAGAATAAAACCCTACAAGACATTGTTAAAACAGGATTGCCTAAATCAACTGTCTTGTTCATCACTAAGAAGAAAGAACACACTGGTGAGCTCAGTAATTACAATGAAAGGGACTGGCAGGCCAAGAAAGACCTCCACTGCTGTGTGGTAAAATGAGGTCCATGGCTGGTTGACATCTTTTAAATAAATAATTCTAATTGCTGCACTCGAGTGTTAGCCAGAGAGAGCTAGTACGAGTAGATGAGACAGAGAGAGGGCAGACATCCAGGAGGAAGTCCCTCAAGGGGTGATTGTAAACAGCGCTTGGATGGGGAGTGTGGTGATGGCTGGCCACTGCAGCTGAGAGGCAGCACAGCTTTTGAGGACTGACACTTGTGGGTGGTGCCATGGAGCACAAGGCAGTAAGCCTGGCATAGAGGCCATAGAAGACTGCGGGGTCTGGGCTTAAGAGCAGATGCTGAAGGTGGACCGATCTGCTGATGTGTCGTCTCCTCAGTTGCAAAGACTCGCTTGGGGTAAAGCTTGGGAGTTGGCTATTTTAAGCTGGTGCAGTTTCCTGCCTTGTTTTTAACCTTTTTTTACTGGATTATTTATTTGCTTGATTTTAGCTTCCACATGCACATTATTCTTTTTATTGGATTATTTATTGAGCATTTATGGAAGCTCTGCATAATTTATTTGGATACTGATTTGTTTTTGATGGTTGTTTTTAAAAAAAGCGCTATTGTAATAAAAGCACTATGGCACTATTTCACATACCCCTTACTTTGTGTGTGTTTGTCCTCATCTGCCAAGCTCATCCCGGTCATGAATATCGATGGTGTTGGGTTCAAGAGGCTTCTGAATGTAACAAGGAGCATGGAACCGACCCACACTGTCACATGCTGATGACAGAAGAATCCTCAGTATGGTTAAAAAAAAAACAAGCCCCAAATGCCTGTCCAACAGATCAGAAACAGTCTTCAGGAGGTAAATGTGTAATAGTCCACAGAGACTACTATCTGCAGAAGACTTCATGAACAAGAGATAGAAACACTGCAAGATGAAGACCACTAGTTAGCCAGAAAAACAGGATGGCAAATTTACAATTTGAGAAATAGAACTTAAATGAGCTTGTGGAATTCTGGAAAAAGGTCTTGTGGACAGACAAGACAAAGATGAACCTGTATCGGAGTGATGGCAAGAGCAAAATGTGGTGATGATTCAAAGCATACCATTTAATCTATTAACATGGTGTTTGGGGTGTTATTGCTTGGGCATATATGGTTGCCACAGGTACTGGCACACGTATCCTCATTGATGATTTAACTGCTGATGGCATTTACCAAGTGTATTCTGAGGTATATAGAAACATCTGCTCAAGTTCCAGTGAGTACCTTCAATTTCATCTTACAACAAGATAATGATTCCAGACATACTGCTAAGGCAACCCAGGAGATTTTGAGAGTTACAGCATGAAAAAAATGACCAAGCCAGTCATCTGATTTAAATCCAACGGAGCATGCCCTCCATAAGCTGAAGAGAAAACTAAGCCAATGAAACAAGCAGGAGCTGAAGATTGCTGCATGTGAGGCTTGGCAAAGAATCACCGGAGAAGATACTTAGCAGATGGTGATGTGTATGCATTGCAGACTTCAAGCAGTCATTGCATGAGAGTGATAGGTACCAAAGTACTAAATATGACTGTTTTTATATGCCTACTATTGCAAAAACATTCTGGTGCCCTTAAATAGGGGGACCATGTAGAAAAAACTCGTAGGTCCGTCCCACCTTAAATCGCTTCTTAAAACCGTTCTCACCTCTCCGCCAGTGTCTTTTGTTAATCTAAATCTATACTAATAAAAGGCAAAGCCCTCACTGACTCACTCACTTACTGACTGACTCATCACTAATTCTCCAACTTCCCGTGTGGGTGGAAGGCTGAAATTTGGCTTCCTTACAAAAGTTGGGCAGGTTTCATTTCGAAATTCTACGCGTAATGGTCATAACTGGAAGGTATTTTTCTCCATTTACTGTAATGGAGTTCAGCCAGTTCCGTGGGGGGCGGAGTTTCGTGTGACATCATCACGCCTCCCACGTAATCACGTGAACTGACTGTCAATGCACTATGTAGAAAACCAGGAAGAGCTCCAAAACGCGCTGAAGAAAACATGCATTATATAATTGAGAAGGCAGCGAAACAATAAGAAGCGAGCGAGTGACATATACTACCATATTAATGAGTGCTGCTACTTCGAAAAGAAACGTATAAACCTAAACTTTAAATTAAGTTAATAGACAGGGTGCTGCTGGTGTTTCTCATGCCCACGGGTAATGCGGGATACAAGTTTAATGAGAGGACGCAGGATATAAACAAGAATTTTGATCACTTTGTAACTAAGTTAAAATTGCAGGTGAAGGGGTGTGCTTATGCAAATTCCAAGAGACTGTGTTTGTGGGGGATTGACAGTTAACGCGGTTGGGGGAGTCACGTCATCATATCCCCTCCCATTTACCTCATTTCGCTCTGAGCTGAGCTCCGCGACTAACGGCGTCTTCCGAAGCAACTTCATCACACTCCCACCAAATACTCACAGAAAAATCCACAAGTTAATACACACGCTGTCTCTAGAGTTTCTCCACACTCAATGTATTCCTCGCACCCCCTTTATACCCTCTAATCTCCCATTTCAATTCAGATACCTCCAATTTCCTGTAAGGCTCAGCTGCGCGATGACAAGTAATAAGTGTCAAGGACAGACCCTACAAAACGATGCCATTGATTTCAGGCAAGATTGCTTTTCTCCTGGACAACTATACTTGCATTCTCAAATGTAAGCTTGCGCAGCTTCGTCATATTACAACCGGAGTGCAGCCAGAAACTTTTAAGTACCGGGTCTTAGATAACATTAAATTAAGCCGTAGACATCGCAACATCACACAAGATAGCAGCTCACGAGAACTTACTGAACGCAGTCGAAAGTGATCACTTCCATGCATCAAACCTGTTCAAAAAACGCATTACACAATTTACAAGGTGATGGCTTTCTATGGCGTTCGTTTATAAAGCAGCGGAGAGGCTGTGTGAAGGCAGCTACACAGAAAAAGCAGAGCGCCACACTCTGAATGTATTGCTGGCATCACCATTATACCCTCTGATCTCCCATTAGAATTGAAATGCCTCAAATTTCCAGTACGGCTCTGCTTCGCGATGACAATTAATAAGTCTCAGGGACACACCCTACAAAAGGTTGCCATTGATTTGAGGCAACATTGCTTTCTCCTGGACAAAACTATACGTTGCATTCTCAAAAGTTAAATATATATATATATATATATATATATATATATATATATATATATATACACACCCCGATCTACAATACTGTCAAATAAACGACCCACACACCATAGCGCAACATGAGAGGCTTCACCTTTAGTGCTGACGTCTTAGGTTCGATACGCGAGAGTGGGTGCAGTGCGTGTGTACTGCCTGATGAGCCCAGAATTAGGGCGAAGCACGTGCCGCGTACTGTTTGCATTATTTGATAGTATAGTATATTTCAGTATATTCAATATATATATATCAGCGCTTAATGATTCATTTTACTCTCGCAACCCCTGTTTGGGAAGAAGTATGAAAAAATATGAGGTTAACGCAGAAAACCAGATCACCAATTTAAGCTTTAGGAATCATAGATACTTTATTCGACATCAATGATTGTTTTGGTAAAGCCATACTCGGTGTAATACTCCTTCCATATTATAATATTTCCGCGACTAGCCAAGATTAAATGAACGGAAAAAAAGTAAGAGCGAAGCGAGGGTGACGCAGGCAGGCAGGCGACAGCTCAATAGCTCGAATCTGGATATACTACAGTAGGTTCTATTTAGTCGCCAGAAATATCTTTGGTAGGAATGGAAGTTGGATTTAGTCTTTAAATTTCTATGGTGAGGAAAAATTTATGCAATGATGATTAAATTTAACTTTCATTCCTACTAAACATATTTCTGTCGACCAAATAAAAATTACTTATATTTAAAATTTAAATAGTACTTGAACAAATACGATATTTCATAATACCCACGCAGCACTAAGTGCACGTAAGATTACGTGTCATCCGTTTTAACAAGCAGCATATTGCACTGATACGAAATAGCCTGCCCATTTAATTATTTAGGAATGGATAGATAAATTAAGATTTTGATAGATCTTAGAGATAGATAGATATATATAGAGATAGATATACATATATATATATATATATATATATATATAGAGAGAGATAGATAGATATATATAGAGATAGATATACATATATAGAGATAGATATACATATAAGATAGATATAGATATACATATATAGATAGATAGATATAGGTGTATGTAAATGTGTGTCTGTATATATGTAGATATGTGTGTGTATATGTATATATATATATATATATATATGCCAGCAACACTCATGACAATGACAAAACAATTACATTGTCAATCATGTTACATTATTATTAAAATGTTTTCTTTTCTTTTTCATTACTTCTTTAACACACTACTTCTCTGCTGCAAAGCACGGGTATTTTGCTATATATGCATATGTATATATGTGTATATGTATATATATGCATATATATGTATATATGTATGTGTGTGTGTCTGTGTATGTCTGTGTCTATATATATGACAGCAACACTCATATCAGTGACAAAACAATTACATTAACAATCATCTTACGTTATTTTTAAAATGTTTCCTTTTCTTTTTTCATAACTTCTTTAACACACTACTTCTCCGCTGCGAAGCGCGGGTATTCTGCTAGTGTGCTGATAAAAGAAAAGCTGCAAGTAGCCGGCTATTCCATCCCCCCACCAACTTAGAACGTGCACAAACTTCTCCCAGCTCATGCCTTGATTGATTATCTGGGAGTGAAGTGGAGTTTTAGAGTGGAAATAATAGATCATTATTTGAAATACACGCATTTCACGTGTGTTCCGTTTCTACAGTAATTCGTGTAAACACATTTTTAAAACAGAAAGCGTTTTCATATTGTAGTAGTAAATGACAAAATGTAAGCATAAACTATATAATGTATGAAGCCTGAAGTCCAAATATCAAACACTTTCACAAAAGGTACAAATATAACACAACAAACATGCTTTTATTCAAAAATATAACTGCAGAAAAAAGCCGCCTTAGCATGCCACATTGACATATACTACAGCTGTCACGGTAGCGTAATGGTATAAGCCGCTGGCTAGTGTTCAAAAGGTCATGAGTTTGATCCCACACGATTCAGTTTTAAGAAGTAAACTGCTCTTATTCTTACTATTTTAGAATAAAAACATGCATTTGATTTCAGTGTGTAACAGCCGATGTAATTTATGATACTTGTAAAGGTTAGGTTTTTTTTTTTTTTTATTCACTTTTCATTCTCACAGTCGTGTTCAGGATCCTTCCCTACCCCTCCCCCCCACCTGAGAATGCTGTTTTCACATAAAGCGTACTTGTGACTGCATTCTCGTGCCAATGCTTGCGAACTTAAATGCCTGCGTGCACTTTTCTTGGCATTACACGTCTATTTTTTTGAGCATGCTCGTGTCGGTCAAACACAGGAACATATGTTGGTATACAAGTATAACAAAACAAGTGCACTTTTATTCTAGACTATAAGTGAAGAAAAAATAAAGCAAGTTACAGTAGGCGGTTAATACGACAGCTTGTGTGGTGCAATGCTAAGAACTGCTGATTTCCGAACCGTGCTATATAAAATCATCACATTCAAATATTAACAATTCCCACACACCCTTCCTACATTCACGACATGTGTAGTTGTTGCAGTGTACACATCTCTCTGTGCTATGGTTCCTATTACACTGAATGAGCACCTGACATTGTACTTTCTTCCCTATATAAATAACATTCGAGTATAGCACGTCTCCAAATAAATCACATTCAGTATAGCGTCTCCAAATAAATCACATTCGAGCTATAGCGCGTCTCCAAATAAATCACATTTGAGTTATAGTGCGTCTTTATGTGAAAACAGCATTGTCAGATTGGGGAGGGGGAGGGATCGTGAACACAACAGAGAGAATGGAACTGAATTTAAAAAAAAAAAAAGCTAACCTTTACAATTATCATGCATTTACACTGGCTCTTACAGACTGACTGAAATCAAATGTATGTTTTTATTCTAAAAAAGTTCAGTACATGCAATATTATTTGAAAATGAACAGCGTCAGATCTGAGAATTCCCTGTAATTTGCAGCTCTATTCATTATCTCAAAACACCACGCACATTCACAGTAATTCCCAGTTATGTCCACCACTCACACCCACGCCCACAACCATACAGAACTGATCCCACATCAGAGAATTTCCAGTTCCTGCATAAATTCACACCTGATCTGACGCTGTTCGTTTTTAAATAATATTGCATTAGTGCGATGATGTTTTGAAACCACAGCATAGAGAAAAGTGTGTACATTGCTTCTTACAGGAAAAGACAATGGAAAAAGTACACTTTAATAAAAGTGCACTTTTGTTATACTTTTACACCAACATATGTTCCTGTGTTTGAGCGACACGGGCAGATGGGGAGTGTCTGATGATTGGATATAGCGCCGAAGTTACTGCTCTTTACCATTCTCTCCTCTGCATGTCCTGGAGTACAAAAGAAACAGCATACAGCAACATGCGGGGACTGGCAGGAACACTCAATAAAACTGAATAAAAAGAAAATCAAGTGACAGTGAGATACGAAGAAGGTAGCTTCGCCAGCGTTTGTGTGTCAGAACCCTTTGGGGGTGGGGGGTGCATTAGTATGCATCGTGGTACACTGCATAGCTATAGCGCGTCTTTATGTGAAAACAGCCGTGTCAGATGGGGTTGTATGGATTGATTCTGAACGCGACTGAGAGAATGAAAAGTGAATCAAAAAAAAAAAAGCTAACCTTTACAAGGATCATAAATTACACCGGCTGTTACAGACTGAAATCAAATGTATGCTTTTATTCTAAAATAGTAAGACTAAGAGCAGTTTACTTCTCAAAACAGAATAGTGCAGAATCGAACTCGCGACCTTTTGATTCCCAGTCAGTAGTCGAATGTATTGCGCCACGGAGGCGATCATAATTAGTGGGTGTCAATGTCACATGTTAAGGCGGCTTTTTTTTTGCAGCTATATTTTTGAATAAAAGCACAATTGTTGTCTTATATTTGTACCTTTTGTGAAAATATTTCTTTGATATTTGGACTTCAGGCTTCATACATTATATAGTTTATGCCTACATTTTGTCATCTACTACTAGAATATAAAAAACGTTTCTGTTTTAACAATGTGTTTACACAGATTACTGTAGAAACGGAACAGACATGAAATGCGTGTGTTCCAAATAACAATCTATTATTTCCACTCTAAAACTCCACTTCACTCCCAGATACTCAATCAAGGCATGGGCTTGGAGAAGTTCGTGCACGTTCTAAATTGGTGGGGGGATGGAATAGCCGGCTGCTTCTACCTTCTCTTTATCAGCACATTTAGAAGACAAAGGACGCTGGCGGAGAGGTGTGAAGGGATTTAAGAAGCGATTTAAGGTGGGACAGATTTACTAGTTTTTTCGTAGGCTCTGGTAATTCTAGTGTTAAATGAAAGTTTGCAATGTGTACTTTATCACATATGAATTATTTGATTTGTAATTTTAAACTGTGGAGGATATAGGTAAATCAAGAGAAAATGTGTCTTTGTCTCAAACATTATGGAGGACACTGTAACCTGTACATGTAATTGTTACAGAATTGGGTAAATGAGTATAATAGAACCTTTATTTAAGGGAGGAGATACATGGAAATCATGTATCGAAAATATCCATAGCCAACCCATTTTTTTTTTGGTTCCAAGCTACAGCAAACCTAGATTTAACTTTGTCCTTGAAGTATAATATGTATATATTTAAATAGCTTCAAATACGAATGCATACAAAGATACAAATCATCTTTGTATAATAATGTTAAGTTGCTGGTACAAGTGATTGTACTTGTATCAGTGTGGCCTAAATTAATATGGAGACGGATTTATAATAATCATAGTAATGTGATATTGAAAATACAGGTACATGTGTTGAGAGTACAGGAAGCATTCGTCAAAATCCCCAATGACTCAAACATTTCTTATTGTCCCTGCAAGAACTCTCTGACTTATAACACACAGTCAATTCAATTAAATTCAATTAAATTGTTCCAAGCAATAAATTTGGTTTGTCAGCATGTTTTATATAGAGACCAGTACAAAAAATTAAAAGCACATCAACAAAGACCATAGCCATCAAACATAAACTTAGAACAAATAAATAAAATATAATAGTGAAACATTAGATCAGACATATTAGCATAGTCGGTCAATCTATTTGGCAACGTAGACAGCTGCCTTTATGAAAGTTAAGGGGCGTGCACACTGGACACCAAGGGATTGCACGTGCTGAAATAAACCCCTCCTCAATCATCTGCACTAACTACACCTAGTGTCAGTATTTATGGAGTTATACACCCCTGGGGGTCTTTTCCTCACACTACTATCGAGCAATTCAGTGCTTCTTCCCAAAGTACTTGTTAAGTTTATTAATTTATTGAGTGATTGATTGATTGTATTATCTGTCCTGTGAATATGTATTCTTATTTTTTTATGTTTCTGTTGCTGTATGCTTTTGAGTTTCTCCAAGGGATTAATAAAGTTTATCTAATCTAATCTAACTCAAGCCATGCATGATCCAGAGTCAGACCAATCTACAATACTAGATATTTAACAGATCAATGTGCAAGGTGGCTTACGATAATGGTGGTAATTATAATGTGTTTTTTAAACTAAACTGATTAGCCTAATAACATCAAAAATTCAGTGAAATTGAAGTATAATTATTTCTTAACATGTACTGGTGGATCCTCTTTACCCTATTGCTGTCAGTGCATGTTCCCAACCCATTGCTGCTATTGTATGGAAATGATGCAATGTTATTATCCAATGAATGCATGACGTCAGTTTTTCTAGCAATGGAGAGCTTTTTTAGCATGACAGGAGCAACAGTGAATGGGAAGAGTACAATCATCAAGTCACTGGTGATGCTGAGTAACTGAGGACGGGATTTGCAGAGTTTTAATGTAAGCCTGTTTGAGAGATGCTTATTCTTTGAGTCTGTCTTTAGCAGTACATTTAAAGTCTACGGTTGCAGTCCTTTGTACTTTGCCACATCTGTGTCTCCTATTCTACGCCAGTTTTAGGATTGCTATTTTGATTATCATTGCTGGATTATTATATATACATTGTAGCGCCCATGATTATCCCATTGCATATATTCTGATTTTACCATTTTTTTTAAATTTTGTTCATTTCTGGAATCTGTTTAAGGTGTCAGTTTGATGTCTGTTAAGTTTGCACCATGCCTTTTAGCTTGCAGAACAAAGTTAAAAACTAACACAAGTGTTTAGATAAGCTTTTGGGATTTCACATAAAACACAAAGTAGGTACTAAAAACAATTAAATGTTTAATTATTTTAAAGATAATTTTCTTGTTTTATATTTTTTCCAAATGTGTAAAATATTGTATATTTATTATTTTTGTCTGTTGTTCAGATAATGCACTATATCATGAAGCGTGCGTACCAATATGTAATATGTGTGAATTAAGAGTATTATGCCTAGTAAGGATAAATCTTTGCTTTGGGGGTTGGAGGATAAAGGGAGGTAAAAATGCACTTTGCCTTAGGCGACATTATTCTATCCACTGATCCTGGAAAACTGTTCACCTCATTGAAAGCTCACCTTCCCTTATTTCCTGTACAATTTTGAACCGTTGAAATCTTGGTTATTGAGTAAAAGTTCTTACGCCAATAAACTCATTTAGCAACCCCAATGAAATGTAATGGAAACATAAAATGTCATACATGAATCCGGTTGAATAAGTAGGGAATGGATTAAGGAGAAGAGGTTAAGATGGCATCAACACAACCTTGAAAATTCTGAAACCTGTGAGGATGATACTCACCTCAGCCACTCGAAGCAGACAAGTGATATAATGGATGATCTTCCAAGCTATAGTGGATATTATACAGTACAACTTTCAAAGTTGAGAACATGAGAAGGAACCTCTCATATTTGTTAATCTTCAGCAAGGACATGCTGACTCATTGACTACCCCAATTTGGCAATGCCAGAGCTTATTATAGAGATAATATGGAAATTTTGGTCTTAGTGTATCAGCGTATTAAAAATAGAACGAAATTCTATTCTATATTAATTCTAATTCTATACTATGGAAAGAATGTTTGTTTCATATATCACATAAAACAAACAGCTATTTGTTTTACATAAAATTTAACAAGCTACTCTATCTTAATTGTGCATGTAGTTAGAAAATGATAAGCATTAAGTTACAGTTTCTTAGTTACTGGAAGCATATTAGTAATGTGAACTTCGTTTCCAAAGTAATTGTTAAATTATTTTTTGTGTCTTCAGGTGTTTCGGACTCCTACTGTGTCCTGGCAAAGATGTACGCAACAGTGACATGCATTTGCTAGATTTGGTGAGATATTTATTTTTCTTGTTTTCTTTGTATAGTTTAAATATCAAATACAATTTTTCTTGTTTTCTTGTATAGTTTAAATTATCAAAGTGTTTTTTTCTTAGTAGGTTAAGAAAAGAAAGGAATTGATTCTTCCTACATATTACTTATAGCAGTACACTTTTGTGTAGTACTATCAATGTATAACTATCATTGTTGCTGAGCTGAATCTTAATGATGCTTGAAAAGCTGAGTACTATAGGTAACATCTTTGTTTTACACTTCATAGAAGCAGGTTTGATATTTAGGTGTTTTACATTGCTTCCTTACTTTTTTGCTT
Source organism: Polypterus senegalus (assembly GCF_016835505.1). Taxonomy (NCBI): domain Eukaryota; kingdom Metazoa; phylum Chordata; class Cladistia; order Polypteriformes; family Polypteridae; genus Polypterus; species Polypterus senegalus. The sequence continues at coordinate 28,444,959 of NC_053162.1, read as the reverse complement.
GGATGTGTGTCTTGTTTTATTAAAACAATCTGCATTGAACATTGCTAATGGTGTTTTGGTGATTTCTAGGAATCCATGGGTAAAAGTTCTGATGGAAAGTCCTATGTAATAACTGGAAGCTGGAATCCTAATACGCCACAGTTCCAAGCAGTTAATGAAGAAACCCCAAAAGGTATATCAACATATAAATACACACTAGCTCATAATGAGCCTATTTAGAGTTACCAGTTAACCTAAGATGCATGAATGCCTGGAGAAAATCCCACACACAGGGAGAGAATGTGCAAATTTCATGTCCCTGGACCAGTGAAGTTGCATTAAAAAAGCACCGTTCTATTGATCCATTATTGTTTTAAGTTTTTAAATACTTCTTTGTACTATACATCTTTTCTTTTTTGCTGGTTCTGTCAGTAACAGAAGTTTTTTTTTTAATATGTTCTATCCTTAGTAATGTTTTTGGAACAAGTAGTATTTTTATTTTGCTTATTGATGTGACACTGCTCCTTTTGATACAAAATGAGCATCCTTTCACAATAGTATGAAAGGTAACAAAAGACAATTTTTTGAGTGAAAGATAGAATGTGATGTTAATATAACTTTTAAAATCTTCCTGATCATTTTAGAAATGTTCTTTTTTTGTGATTACAATATAATCTAATAATGAAATTGTACTGTGGTTTATAAAATATTGTTTCCAGAACAATTTGAGAAAAACAGTTTGGTAGTAAATAGATTGGAACCTTTCTGAGAGACAAGGAAAAACACTGAAATTTTAACAAACAATGCACATGTCGATCTCCAATTTAAAACCATACAACCAGCTTTACAGAATCATAACTTTTACTCTGTTTGTTTACAGATAAACTGATGTATATGACAACAGCGGTTGATCTGGTTATCACTGAAGTTGAAGAACCTGTACGATTTCTTTTGGAAACCAGAGTTCGAGTATGTGCTCCCAGCGAGAGAGTGTTTTGGCCTTTTAGCAAGCGGAGTTACACGGAAACATTCTACTTAAAGCTAAAGCAGGTGATTTGATACTTCCTTGTAATTTTTTCAGACATTAAAAAGGTAAAATATTTATGTAAATTTACATTAACTTATAGCTGTCTTGGCCAGTGCCTTTAAAATACCATAATGTATTATTAAATGGGGGGAAAAACTTTTTTTTTAGAGTTCCCTTATGCCAGTAATGTTTTTCCGATTACCCTTTAAGTCGGGGGAGGGGGGTTTGGGGGGAGTATCAGTCTAACTTGTATAGATGCCAGATTGATTTTTTATATATATATATATATATATATATATATACACTGCTCAAAAGAATTAAAGGAACACTTTTTAATCAGAGTATAGCATAAAGTCAATGAAACTTATGGGATATTAATCTGGTCAGTTAAGTAGCAGAGGGGTTGTTAATCAGTTTCAGCTGCTGTGGTGTTAATGAAATTAACAACAGATGCACTAGAGGGGCAACAATGAGATGACCCCAAAACAGGAATGGTTTAACAGGTGGAGGCCACTGACATTTTTCCCTCCTCATCTTTTTGGACTGTTTCTTCACTAGTTTTGCATTTGGCTACAGTCAGTGTCACTACTGGTAGCATGAGGCGATACCTGGACCCTACAGAGGTTGCACAGGTAGTCCAACTTCTCCAGGATGGTACATCAATACGTGTCATTGCCAGAAGGTTTGCTGTGTCTCCCTGCACAGTCTCAAGGGCATGGAGGAGATTCTAGGGAGACAAGCAGTTACTCTAGGAGAGCTGGAGAGGGCCATAGAAGGTCCATAACCCATCAGCAGGACCAGTATCTGCTCCTTTGGGCAAGAGGAACAGGATGAGCACTGCCAGAGCCCTACAAAATGACCTCCAGCAGGCCACTGGTGTGAATGTCTCTGACCAAACAACCAGAAAGACTTCATGAGGGTGACCCAAGGGCCCCATGTCCTCTAATGGGCCCTGAGCTCACTGCCCAGCAGCATGCAGCTCGATTGGCATGCCATAGAATACCAGAATTGGCAGATGCACCACTGGTGCCCTGTGCTTTACAGATGAGAGCAGGTTCACCTGAGCGCGTGACAGAAGTGAAAGGGTCAGGAGAAGCCATGGAGAACATTATGCTGCCTGTAACATCATTCAGCATGAGCAGTTTGGTGGTGGGTTAATGATTGCCTGGGGAGGCATATCCATGGAGGGTCACACAGACCTCTACAGGCTTGACAAAGGCACCTTGGCTGCCATTAGGTATCAGGATGAAATCCTTGGACCCATTGTCAGACCCTATGCTGGTACAGTGGCTCCTGGTGCGACAATTCCTGGCCTCATGTGGTGAGAGTATGCAGGCAGTTCCTGGAGGATGAAGGAATTGATACCATTGACTGGCCACCACACTTTCCTGACCTAAATCAATAGAACACCTCTGGGACATTATGTTTTGGTCCATCCAATGCCACCAGGTTGCACCTCAGACTGTCCAGGAGCTCAGTGATGCCCTGGTCCAGATCTGGGAGGAGATCCCCCACAACAGCATTTGATAAGGTGCCACATGAGAGGTTGGGCATCAAGTTAAAAGAAGTGGGAATTCAGGGTGATGTTTTTAGATGGGTGCAGAATTGGCTCAGACACAGGAAGCAGAGGGTGATGGTGCGAGGAACCTCATCAGAACTGGCTGATGTTAAGAGTGGTGTTCCACAGGGGTCAGTGCTAGGGCGCTGCTATTTTTAATATATATAAATGATTTAGATAGGAATATAAGTAACAAGCTGGTTAAGTTTGCAGATGATACCAAGATAGGTGGATTAGCAGATAATTTGGAATCCGTTATATCATTACAGAAGGACTTGGATAGCATACAGGCTTGGGCAGATCTGTGGCAGATGAAATTTAATGTCAGTAAATGTAAAGTATTACACATAGGAAGTAAAAATATTAGGTTTGAATACACAATGGGCGGTCGAAAAATCGAGAGTACACCTTATGAGAAGGATTTAGGAGTCATAGTGGACTCCAAGCTATCAACTTCAAACAGTGTTCAGAAGCCATTAAGAGGCTAACAGAATGTTAGGTTATATATACGATCTGTGGAGTACAAGTCCAAGGAGGTTATGCTCAACCTTTATAATGCCTGGTGAGGCCTCATCTTGAGTACTGTGTGCAGTTTTGGTCTCAGGCTACAAAAGGACATAGCAGCACTAGAAAAGGTCCAGAGAAGAGCGACTAGGTTGATTCCAGGTCTACAGGGGTTGAATTATGAGGAAAGATTAAAAGAGCTGGGCCTTTACAGTTTAAGCAAAAGAAGATTAAGAGGTGACATGATTGAAGTGTTTAAAATTATGAAGGGAATTAGTACAGTGGATCGAGACTTGTATTTTAAAATGAGCTCATCAAGAACACGGGGACACAGTTGGAAACTTGTTAAGGGTAAATTTCGCACAAACATTAGGAAGTTTTTCTTTACACAAAGAACGATAGACACTTGGAATAAGTTACCAAGTAGTGTGGTAGACAGTAAGACGTTAGGGACTTTCAAAACTCGACTTGATGTTTTCTTGGAGGAAGCAAGTGGATAGGACTGGCGAGCTTTGTTGGGCTGAATGGCCTGTTCTCGTCTAGATTGTTCTAATTGTTCAAATGCAGCCCTACTAACACCATCTGTCATCTCATTAGAAACATGCACCGATGTTGTCAGGCATGTATACAAGAACACAGGGGCCATACAAAGTGCTGCGTACAATTTTGAGTTGCTGCAATTAAATTTTGGCAAAATGGACTAGCCTGCCACATAATTTTTCACTCTGATTTTGGGGCGTCTTTGAATTCAGGGCTCTGTAGGTTGATCATTTTCATTTCCATCAAACGATGTGGCATCCTTTCGTTCCTAACACATTACCCAGTCTATATCAGTATAGATATCCTTGAGGATTTCTTTTTCTCATTGAGATCTGATGTGTTTTCAAAGTGTTCCTTTAATTTTTTTGAGCAGTTTATATATATATATATATATATATATATATATATATATATATATATATATATATATATACACAAACCGGATTCCAAAAAGTTGGGACACTATACAAATCGTGAATAAAAACTGAATGCAATGATGTGGAGGTGCCAACTTCTAATATTTTATTCAGAATAGAACATAAATCACGGAACAAAAGTTTAAACTGAGAAAATGTATCATTTTAAGGGAAAAATATGTTGATTCAGAATTTCATGGTGTCAACAAATCCCAAAAAGTTGGGACAAGGCCATTTTCACCACTGTGTGGCATCTCCCCTTCTTCTTACAACACTCAACAGATGTCTGGGGACCGAGGAGACCAGTTTCTCAAGTTTAGAAATAGGAATGCTCTCCCATTCTTGTCTAATACAGGCCTCTAACTGTTCAATCGTCTTGGGCCTTCTTTGTCGCACCTTCCTCTTTATGATCGCCAAATGTTCTCTATAGGTGAAAGATCTGGACTGCAGACTGGCCATTTCAGTACCCGGATCCTTCTCCTACGCAGCCATGATGTTGTGATTGATGCAGAATGTGGTCTGGCATTATCTTGTTGAAAATGCAGGGTCTTCCATGAAAGAGATGACGTCTGGATGGGAGCATATGTTGTTCTAGAACCTGAATATATTTTTCTGCATTGATGGTGCCTTTCCAGACATGCAAGCTGCCCATGCCACACGCACTCATGCAACCCCATACCATCAGAGATGCAGGCTTCTGAACTGGCGTTGATAACAACTTGGGTTGTCCTTGTCCTCTTTGGTCCGGATGACATGGCGTCCCAGATTTCCAAAAGAACTTGAATCGTGACTCGTCTGACCACAGAACAGTCTTCCATTTTGCCACACTCCATTTTAAATGATCCCTGGCCCAGTGACAACGCCTGAGCTTGTGGATCTTGCTTAGAAATGGCTTCTTCTTTGCACTGTAGAGTTTCAGCTGGCAACGACGGATGGCACGGTGGATTGTGTTCACTGACAATGGTTTCTGGAAGTATTCCTGAGCCCATTCTGTGATTTCCTTTACAGTAGCATTCCTGTTTGTGGTGCAGTGTCGTTTAAGGGCCGGAGATCACGGGCATCCAGTATGGTTTTACGGCCTTGACCTTTACGACAGAGATTGTTCCAGATTCTCTGAATCTTGGATGATGTTATGCACAGTTGATGATGATAGATGCAAAGTCTTTGCAATTTTTAAGCTGGGTAACACCTTTCTGATATTGCTCCACTATCTTTCTGCAACATTGTGGGAATTGGTGATCCTCTACCCATCTTGGCTTCTGAGAGACACTGCCACTCTGAGAAGCTCTTTTTATACCCAATCATGTTGCCAATTGACCTAATTAGTGTTTATTGGTCTTCCAGCTCTTCGTTATGCTCAAATTTACCTTTTCCAGCCTCTTATTGCTACTTGTCCCAACTTTTTTGGGATTTGTTGACACCGTGAAATTTTGAATCAACATATTTTTCCTTTAAAATGATACATTTACTCGGATTAAACGTTTGATCTGTCATCTACGTTCTATTACAAATAAAATATTGACATTTGCCATCTCCACATCATTGCATTCAGTTTTTATTCACAATTTGTTTAGTGTCCCAACTTTTTTGGAATCCGGTTTGTATGTGTGTGTGTGTGTGTGTGTGTATATATATATATATATATATATATATATATATATATATATATGTGTATATATATATATATATATATATATATATATATATACATATATATATATATATATATATATATATATATATATATATATATATATATATATATATATATATATATATATATATATACATATACAGTCCTGATCAAAAGTTTAAGACCACTTGAAAAATGGCAAAAAATCATGTTAAGATCCAACCATGCAAAATAAGGTTGCAAGTAGAGCTTCAACATGCAACAAGAAAAAATGGGAGTCAGACAAAACATTTTTTGACCATGCAATTTAATGAAAATAACGATTAAACTGAAACAGGCTGTTTTACAGCTGATCAAAAGTTTAGGACCACACCTCCAAAAAAAACCCGTAAACCCCCCCAAAACAGAAATCAAACTTCCAAACATGAACTCAGTACTGAGTAGCTCCACCGTTATTGTTGATCACTTTAAAAATTCGTTGCGGCATGTTTGATGCAAGCGTTTCCATGAGGTGAGTGGGAACATTTCTCCAAGTGGTGAAGACAGCCGCACGAAGGGCATCTACTGTCTGGAACTGTTGTCCATTTTTGTAAACTTCCCTTGCCATCCATCCCCAAAGGTTCTCAATTGGATTTAGATCAGAGGAACAAACAGGATGAGCCAAAAGAGTGATGTTATTCTCCTGGATGAAGTCCCTTGTCCTGTGGGCATTGTGTACTGTAGCGTTGTCCTGTTAAAAAACCCAGACGTGGGCCCTCAGTCATGAGAAATGCTCTCTGCAACATCTGGACATAGCCAGCGACCATTTGATGCCCCTGCACTTCCTGAAGCTCATATTGTTCCACTGAAGGAAAAAGCACCCCAGACCATTATGGCGCCCTCTCCACTGTGGCACATAGAAAACATCTCAGGCGGGATCTCCTTGTCATGCTAGTAACGTTGGAAACCATCACGACCATCAAGGTTAAATTTTTTCTCATCAGAGAATAAAACTTTCTTCCACCTTTGAATGTCCCATGTTTGGTGCTCTCTTGCAAAGTCCAAACGAGCATTTCTCTGGCGTTCAAGGAGACGAGGTCTTTGAAGACGTTTTTTTTTTTTTTTTTTTTATTAATTTTATTACAATCAATACATAGCAATCACATTTTACAAAAAAAAAAAAAGAATTATGCTAAGAACAGATCGATCCCCACCCTTGAGAGAGAGAGCAAGCCAAACGGTGTAAAATTTAAGGCTTTTAAAAATACCTAAATCAACAAATTCTCTGTGCTTTATATAATCATTTCAAAATATTACTGATTAGATCCTGCCATGTTTTGAAAAAAGTCTGCACAGATCCTCTAACTGAGTATTTGATTTTTTCCAATTTTAAATAATATAACACATCAGTTTCCCACTGACTTAAAAGAGGAGAGTTTGGGTTCTTCCAGTTTATCAGAATAAGTCTGCGTGCCAAAAGTGTAGTGAATGCAATCACAATTTGTTTGTCTTTCTCCACTTTAAGACCCTCTGGAAGAACCCCAAACACAGCTGTTAATGGGTTAGGAGGGATTGTGAGTCCAAGACTGTCTGAGAGGTAATTAAAATTTTTGTCCAGAATAATGTTAATTTGGAGCAGGCCCAGAACATGTGACCTAGTGAGGCTGGAGCTAATTTGCAGCGTTCACAGGTTGGATCATGTCCTGGAAACATTTTGGAGAGTTTTAGTGAGACAGATGTGCTCGATATATAATTTTGAGTTGTATAATTGTATGCTTTGCATATGGAGCTCGAGTGAATTCTCTGCATTGCTACTTTCCACTCCTTTTCTGATATATTAATTGAGAGATCATTTTCCCAGTGTCCTCTTGGATCTTTGAAAGGAAGGGATTGTAAAAGGATTTTATATATTGTAGAGATGGAGTCTAACTCCTTGAAATTGAGCAATAATTTTCCAGCGTGGATGAGGGTGCAAGATGAGGAAAATCTGGAAGGTTCTGTTTAACAAAGTTCCTGATTTGAAGATAGTGAAAGAAATTTGTAGCTGGAATGTTAAATTTGGAATGTAATTGTTCATAGGATGCAAAGACGTTGTCTATATAAAGATCTCTAAGCAAGTTAATTCCAAATTTTTCCAGATATTAAAACTGCACATGTTTGTGAGGGTTGAAAGAGGTGGTTCTTTTGCAGGGTGCCACAGAAAGAAGCTTCTCCGTCTTAAAATGCTTTCTACATTGGTTCCAGATTCTAAGTGAGTGGAGCACAATTGGGTTATTAGTGTATTGCCGATAGCGTGTGTTTATTGGTGCACAAAGCAAGGAATACAAAGAAGTACTGCAGGATTTTACTTCTATTGCGGTCCATGCCTGTGTATGTTCTTCTATTTGTGTCCAGGTTCTTATCGACTGTATATTTGCGCCCAGTAATAAAACTGGAAGTTAGGTAGAGCCATGCCGC